>NC_136789.1:41267154-41382154 GCF_951216825.1 Electrona antarctica | reverse complement strand
TTCTGTTTTTCTTTTGTCATGTTTCTTTCATGTAACATCAGGCTCGAAACAAGTCCTTGTTTGTCACAACGATCAGAGGGATTACCAGTACTCTACCATTTGGTGACTCGGGGGTAGAGTGACCGCTTGGTAACCAGAAGGTGTCCTTGAGCAAGACGCTGAACCCCTAATTGCTCCCGAAGAGCAGGTTGGTGCCTTGCATGGTTTCCTCTGCCATGTGTGTGTGAATGTAATGCACAATCTTATGTATATAAATGCACCATTTATTTCTTCAGCGTACACTGAAGAAAGCTGAAGAAGGCTTTGTGCCGAAACACATATACAATAGCTTTGCATAATCATTAGAATAATTTCCATTCATTGGTATAAAAAATAGCTGAATATATAACAGAAATGTCTTTTTATTTCCAGCATTATTTCCAGGTCGTTTTCCAACACTTTCAAGTTTCAACCTTGCTTCCCTATTTTGAGTATTTTTGAGCAAATAATACAATAATACATTTTTCAAACAATTTTCAAATAGTGAAAATACCGCATCTAGTAGGTACATTGTTCTGTGTGCTGTCTCCGCCAACTAAATAAAAAGTGTCAAGAACATTTCCATGATATTGTAAAGAACTGTTCTAGATCTAGACTATGCAACCGGTAAGAAATTACTACAAGAACCTAGAGTAGTGCTTGCATTTTCTTATGTTGTATTCATTATAACTATTAACCGTTATACAAACATACAAACAAAAAAAACAGCATTGTTTCTTACCCAAGAAAAACAAGGAGGCTTCATGTCCCTCATACTTCAGATACAGCTTGGTCCACAGGTCCTGCCAGAAATCTCCTGACGCTCCCCAGAACCTCTGCAGGTGCCTATATCAGTAACCGAGATCAAGTTCAACATAGAGCACAAAATACTAAAATACTAGACAGGTGATACACCAGAATGTTGCGTGCACTACTTAACACATCAGAAGGAGTGTACATGTTACCAACAAGATCCTGTATGACTCAGTATGAGGGAATACCAAGGGTGAGCCAGAACATAGCAGCCAGGAGAATGAGACTAGTCACTAGCAGGACACTGCCAAAGACATCAAGAACTGCCAGCCAGCAAGTTGGTGCTGTGGGAACCAACACACGGGCAGCAATCACAGGGAAGTCAAACACTAATATAACATACGTGGATGTACTCAAAAAACGACGCAGGAGCGCTAAGTACCAACGAACTGGCCAAATGTATGGAGAATCGCGTTGACTGGAAGCGACGATGGAGGGCTTGTCTGAGGACGACCTAGAGAGAGACGCATACCGCACGTTTCTGCACAGATGCACAAATGTTAACACTATCTGTAAGTGTAACAAGACCACTAAGAAGTAACAGTAATACTAGTAATGCTAACATGCCTTCACACAGATTGCAAGCCTTGCAAGCAAATGATTGCTTTATGACTTGGAAACCAGCCAACTGAAAGGCAAGCAACAACTTGTAATACTGTTGGTAAATATCACAGTGACGGCGTACCTGAAACAGATGTTTCAGATGTTCCCAAATGTGTGTCTTACTACTGTACGTCCAGATGGCTTCATGCTCACTAACGGGGCGGTAAGAAGGAAGGTGGGGGAGGGCCTTGCTGTTTGGCTAGCTCAGGGGTTCTCAACCCGTGGGTCGCGACCCCTCGGGGGGTCGCCAAATTATTTTAGGGGGTCCCCAAATTATTTTTAAAAAATATATATATTTTCAAGATTTTTCAAAAATAGCAGACCTACAAGCTCGTAGCGCGCCACTCGGTGGCGCGCTATGAGCTTGTAGATCTGCTATTTTTCAATAGCTAAATTATAACAATGCTTAAAACACCAAAAGGGGTTCCCGCCCAAAATGGTTTAAGGTTATTGTAGCAGTCAATTTATATTGGGGGTCGGGAGGGGGCGGGGCGGGGGTCCCGAGACATTGCCAAAGCATTTCCGGGGGTCCCCGGCCAAAAACGTTGAGAACCCCTGGGCTAGCTGAGAAGCTCTCAGTGATGCAGATGGACCACGGCTTGGTGTCCTGCATTACGAACTACCTCGTGCCGTGCCGACACAAGGAATTCCAACAAACTGAGGAAGGCTAGCTCCGTAGCTGGAGTTGAATTGGACAATCTAGCAGAGACGAGGATTAAGGAGGATGCTCGACTCCCATCTGGAGAACCCCTCCCATCCCTAGTGAAGATCAGCAACTTCTCCCTTCACCCCCCTCAGCACATAACGGCACAAAACACCTTGACCAGTACTAGGCTCCTCAATCAAGGTTTAACCACATGAACGCTAGTGTCATTATTCTGGGCAAACATTCTGCAAAAATGGCAAATATTCTGTGAAAATAGCTGATCTATAAATGCTCACAAAGTGATTTAGGGGAAAATGGAGGGGGCCTAGTATTGACCCCTGGGGGAGCTCGCTCGACAACATATATAGGGTTATATTGGACTGACTACTGAGATATACATTGTAGAACTTTGTGAGATGCCTGTTAATGATAACTGTTCAGAGGCTGTACTTATATTCACTCATAGACTATTGAAAGATCCCAATTTTCATCCTGACGCTCACTATTGAAGGTTTATTGACAGACCGATTCATTTTCATATTCATATGATAGACTGACTGTATACTCATTCAGAGAGTATATTCAGTGATAGACTCACTGAATATTCATCCATATTCATCATGGTTTGATTCAACCACTTTCTCTTATCTGCGCCTCTCCTGTGTTTCCTACTTCAGTTGCTGCTAAATCTTCCTCCGGGGATCAATAAAGGTTTATCTTATCTTATTGTAGTAAACGAGAAGCTCGACCCGCCTGTGGCGGGTCTTCGCGTCTAACGCGTAACGCCACGTGTTTATGTCGCAGTGTGACCCGAGTGAGACACACACTTGCCCAAACTTGCTCTGCCTGCGCTTGTTGTTGCATCCTTGTGCCTGTGCACGTGAGACACAACTTGTAGGTGGACCTGTTTTGCTCGGTTGTCCAATAGTTCCATTAATGTTCAACTTGAATGCTTGGATTGAGTGAATATAATTAGGCAACACATAGGGTATTGTAGCCTAAATATTGTATAAAGCATCATAGTACGGGGTCAATACTCTCTTTTGCTTGACAAATTTAACGGACAAACCTCCAAAGTAAATTATTCATTATTTTAAGGATAGAACCTGCACACAGAGCTACTTTTTTTTTAATTTAAACAAAACATCAGACAAAGTTTCAATCCCTGGTCATCAATCCCTTCATCATGTCAACTATGTTAGCTTTTATCCCAGCACCCATGTATCGTACGTATACTATAGTTAGCCCTTCATCACAAGTTAATGGTAACACTACCATGTCAGTGAGTTGCCAAATGCAGCCAAGAATAAGAGTCCAGATCCAATGACGACAGCAGCTTTCTTCACAGAGTCCCACAGTCCTCCTGGATTCTCCTGGAGGTGGGAGATACACAACATGTGTCTGTGAAACTCTGATCATTTGACACACAAACAATGCAGTAAAATAGAAAAACACAATCGATCGTGCTCCCATAATTCATTTTTAATTATTATTAATTATTTGTATTTAATTATAATTAGTAATGTTAATTTTAATAAATGACCAATGCATGCACGCACGTACGCACGCACACTCACTCACTCACTCACTCTCACACACGCACTCTCTCTCTCTATCTGTATTCTGTCCCCCTTCCTGCAGTACCCCTCGCCTTCTCACGTTTCTCCCATGAGACCACTGAACAAACTATCTGCCTCTCTGTTGGAGAACTCTGCATGATCAATGCACTCCGAACTCGTCTAAAGCTCAAGTGTTCCTTTGAATAATTCATTGTTCTCCATTCTCTTGGTTGTCTACACTACAGAGCATGGAACTAACCGGAGGGGGAAATGTGGCTATTCTGGTTGAGCTATAGTCCTGGTGAACAGCAGTAGATGCAGTACAGCAGGTACTGCCAAGGTACTGCCAAAAAGTCAGCTAGATCACTGATTCCCAAACATTGGGTCGGGAGTCGGGACCCATTTGTGGGTCTCAAACACATTTTATGGGTCCCTTTTATTCTTTGTTTCCTACATTTTGTTTTTAATTAATATTTTAAGAAAGAATCCCCAAAAAGAAGGGGAAAAAAGCTAAAAGCTAAAAAAAAGAATCATGAATCAAAAACGAATTCAAAGATTTTTTTCAGTAATTTCATGAAGAAATAAACAGAAATATAAGACATTCCATGAATTAGAAAAGAAAAAAAAGCAGAAGTAGTGAAAATAGTCGATCTACAAGCGTGTAGATCTGCTATTTTCACTAGTTTGGGTCCTGGGAAGACATAACTTATTTTTTTGGGCCACGGCCTAAAAAGTTTGGATAGCCATTAGCCGTGTGTGTGTGTGTGTGTGTGTGTGTGTGTGTGTGTGTGTGTGTGTGTGTGTGTGTGTGTGTGTGTGTGTGTGTGTGTGTGTGTGTGTGTGTGTGTGTGTGTGTGTGTGTGTGTGTGTGTGTGTGTGTGTGTGTGTGTGTGTGTGTGTGTGTGTGTGTGTGTGTGTGTGTGTGTGTGTGTGTGTGTGGCGATGCTACTGTACTTGCATGACAACTTCCACGTTCTTTGTGGATTTGTAATACTGAATCATATTAATGAAAGGTTTTCCTTAGAGTATGGTATGTGATGATCTTACCTGTCTGTCATTACTGACAGGACCTACACCATTCATCTCTGCAAAAAAAACAAAGCAAGGATATCATTCATTGTAAGAAAGCATTTTCACCTCAATTAAATTCTTACCATATTATATTACTAAGTAATGGCATAATAATTATTTAAAAATCAATCAAGTTTTTCTTCATATTTTTAGTTGAGCACAATGTTCCCTGCATGTGGAAAGGTTTTGCCTAAAATCGTATTGAGAAAAAAAGGGGTCATCCCTATCCCCATGTTCCAACTGTCCGATAGTATGTCCCCATGTTCCAACTGTCCTATAGTATGTTCCCCCTATCCCCATGTTCCAACTGTCCTATAGTATGTTCCCCCTATCCCCATGTTCCAACTGTCCTATAGTATGTTCCCCCTATCCCCATGTTCCAACTGTCCTATAGTATGTTCCTAGGGTGGTCTATCCCCATGTTCCAACTGTCCTATAGTATGTTCCTAGGGTGGTCTATGCCTGGGCTTCAACCTCCCAAAATGTTCAGGTCTCCCCCCCTGCCCTGTTTCCTGCAGCCGGCTTTGCTTTGTCAGGCGTCTATGCAAACACAATTGGCACATGTCCGTGATAATGGTCATACAGGTGGGGATGGCACCTGTCAACGTGGACTGTTGGGTGGGAGGAGTATCAGGACAAAAGCTCTACGTGCTTCTGGTTGGGCTCCACACTGGCAGGTGAGTCAGTAGGATACAACAGCAGTGACAACACACGGGAAAGAAATGTGTGGGGAGGAATCAATTGGCACAGAACAGTTCTGTGCCTGTTCTGTCAGAACTCACTCCCAATTTTCCACCTCACCCCCCTAGCACTTCTCTCTCCTTGTTGTATCCTTTCTTGTCACGTTTGTTTGATAGAGAGATGCTAGTTTACTATGCAGATATATGTTGAATTTGTTTTTCTTGATCATCATAAGAATGTTATTTATAGTTGGCATGTTGTTTAGACAGATGATAGGTTCACAGATTACCTACCCTCTACAATCTACATTGTTGTCTCCACCAGGCCGAAGGCATGGGGAGAGAGTATGTTTTGCACTCCGTCCGTGTGTGTGTCTGTCCGTCCGTCCGTGTGTGTGTCCGTCCGTCCGTCCGTCCTTCCGTCCGTCCGTTACCAGCTAATCTCCGGCACCGTTAACCCGGTCGAAGGCATGGGGAGAGAGTATGTTTTGCACTCCGTCCGTGTGTGTGTCTGTCCGTCCGTCCGTGTGTGTGTCCGTCCGTCCTTCCGTCCGTCCGTTACCAGCTAATCTCCGGCACCGTTAACCCGGTCGATGCCAAACTTTCCACACACACTCCCTGGATGCCAACGATGAACCTCTGCCCCACATTTTCCAGAACGGCCTGTTATAGCGCCACCATGAGGCAGCTTTTCACATTTTTTACCTAAACTGCACCGATCTGCGTGAAACGTTGCATGCACACTCCCTAGAGTCCAAGGACAAACCTTTGAGCTGCATTTTCCGCATCTGCCTTTTATAGCGCCACCAGGAGGCCGCCTTTTGTAAAACACATTTTTTGATATTACTCCTCCAGATTCTGTCCAAAAATCTAACAAATCATTACACAGTATCTCTATGGTCATGTGCTCAAGTCGGATCTGTCCGATATTTCATATTCCATCCTAATTGGCTATAATTGGCTTTCACAGTTTGCAAGATTGCCCCGTTTTGAACAAAAGCCTCAAATCATGAACGCAGCATGCAATTTACGTGAAATCTTTCACACATTTTCTTACTAGGCTGAGGAATATATCCTTTTCACATTGGCCTGTTATAGCGCCACCAACAGGTTGATTTTTGCAAAAAACATTTTTGGAACAAAATGCCTCAAAACATCCAATTGCCATCAAAGGCAAACATGTTTATATTACTCCTAAACATTTTGCTAAATATCTCACACAGTCCTATCCTCCTGGTGGAGACCTGTGCCCAGAAGGGCACTTTTTCTAGTTGTCTCTGCACTCTACTCTATTTCCTTGTTCATTGACCAGAGTTCATGCTTACTCTGCAGCTTATTTAGCTCTGGTCCATAGGCCTACTGCTTATTCTGATCTCGCTCTGGACCAGGGATGCAGGGGCAGGGTATTGGATCCATAATCCATCCATACACACCTGTTGTGCATCGAGCTAATCTATGCAGAACAACCATCTCCAGCCCACACAAGCAGATAGTCTGTCATGACAGCATGACATCTGCTCTCAACACTTTGCGTGCCTGGACACTATATTATTTGGATTACAGTAATCTAGTCGTGTTACTTTGGTACACCAAATGAGAACATTCGTCCCAAACCCTGCTGTCATCTCTCCCTCTGCTACCAAAACCACCAGACATAAAAGAAACAAATTCATGAATAACCAATACAACACGAAAACACTCACAAGTAGCACAAAACCAGGGCAGAAAATGGACCGTTTGCCTACTAAACCAAAGTGCAGTAGGGTGTTTTTACACACTTTGTGTATCCCAAAGGTCAAATTAGGCCGTTTGCCTACTAAGCCAAAGTGCAGTAGGGTTTTTTACACACTTTGTGTATCCCAAAGGTCAAATTATCCTTCAAGATGATTTTGGGGGATAAACATCAATATTTGAGTAACTAATGTTCTCAACATATCACTGTCAAACAATTACTATAATAAAGTTCGCCAGTGTGAACTTGAACTACTGTTGATTAGTTATGGTAATGGTCATGGAACAGGGTATACTGGGAGAAAGCGTTGATAAAACTCAAAGGATTTACACCACATCACCCATAAGGCTATAATCCCTGTATAATCGGCATAATCTGTTTCCCACTTTGCTGATTTTTTTCCCAAAATTATTTATGCTCGAGAGGCACTGAGGCTGAGGGTACTCATTGACAGTGGACCTTTTATATTATTTTAACATATAAACAATAAGAGATCAGGGACAATAATATCCGAGGTTTATACTTAATTTTAATTTGTTTTCAAAAAATAGCAAGCTCACCACCAGCAGCAATATTATATTACGTAACCCAGCTATTTTTCGGCGAGCGAAAGACAACAACCGTCATGATCAGGTTTACCCCAGGTTACCCCCGAAGCCACGGATTGAGATTAGCTAGGCTACTGTCCTACATATGATGTTGTTTGTTGTCGCTGACTCAAATTCAATGGTGATGATGTACTGGTGTACACAGGCAATACAAAACACAGACTTATAACTAAGGTCTGCTTAATACTGTGTAACAATCGGTCATTTGGTCTATAGCTGCTGCAAAGCCTCCCGGCAGCCTCCGTCCAGATCACATACGCAAATAGCGGTCATTGGTCAACATCTATAGAAAGTGACATAATGATCTTACTGTGAGCGCCGGTGTCGACCGTCATTGTGTTGTGTCAGTGTCCCTCTCTCAGGCAGCGCAGATGTTGTTATTGTTGTAAAGCGAGTCAGTGGATCTAAAAGCATGTACAGTGTTGACAGCGCAGTGCGACTTGTGATTGGTGGAGGAGTGACCAGCTGATGATCAGCTGGTCACTCCTCCACCATAGGCTATAATATAGCCTATGTTGGGTTTTGTCCAGTAGCCTATAGGTGAGTTTTGTAAGACATCTCAGTCTCTTATTCAGGTGAAAGTTGAAAAACAACGTGAAAGCGGCTATAGCAGTGCAGTGACCTCTCCACGGTTTCCCTCTTTTTTTAAAGGGGGGGGGGGGGGGGGGGGGGGGCTACATGATCTAATATTGTTAGCTATAGGATATCAGTTATATAATCATTTTATACATTTTATAGTTTTCTTGTCTTATTCAGGGAAAAGAAAAGGTTTGCATCAATTGGATGCTAATTTAAAATGTTATTTTGTAAGCCACATATTTTTGTGGGTTTTTTGGTTTTGATTTGATTTAGGTATTTCTGCTTTAGATTAAACATTTATGGAGACACAGGATAAACGTGGTGTAGTGTGGGTTCATGTAGGCCTACAGTAGGTCTATTATACAGTAGTAGACCTATAGTAAGGTGGCTAAGGCCTATACTGCACCAGTTCCTAGTTATCCTTTTAGCCTTAATGTCTTTATACTCTACCACATGCTGTTTACATTTCTGACCAATTAAAAAAAACATATTTGGGCCTGGGTGACCACTATAAGGTCCATGCTAGTTGATACCACAACATTGGCAGTGCTTGTTCCATGTTCTAATGGCACAAAGGGCACAATTTGTTGTGACCAAAATGATCAAGGCACCTTTAGCATTCCCTTGAATGCCCTTGACCCCCAGATAACCTCTGGGCCATTATAGCCGGGTCGAAGATGTTCTATTAGGTCTGTGTAAAATAGCATGTGTACACATGCTACACACGCGCACGCGCACACGTATGTACACACACAGACACACAGAGTCCCATGGATAATCCCATCTGAGGAGAGGTTTGTTCTTTTTAGACCTTATACAATTTATATAGTCTAGCATTGAATAACACATTTATTCACTAGGGGAGAGAGAAGTAATCAACAACATGAAGCAGTAGTAGTATCATAGTAGACTTATTTGCTATAGGCACCCTCCATAGTGGTCTGTCAAGTATTTAGCTAGTTTATATGCTTATGTACGGTACAAGTACACTTGTGTGAAGTGAGAGGCGCTCTTATCATCATGCATCATCACATTCTGGCAAATCACTTTTGGCGTCCTCACTTTTCTGTCCTCAATTTTTATCCTCATTTTTAAGCCCTCAGCCAATCAAAGATCATAGATTCTACAAGTCTCTGGATTAAGGCTGGAGTGGAGCACCATTTTAACCAAATAATTAATTAGATGCTTTGAAGCACTGACTGTTGGACATGTCAGTCCACAATCCCCGATCAGTGTTTAATTGGTTCACATCTGGTTGGTGGGGTGACTGTGAAGACCAAAACATAATGATTCACATAACTTCCATACTACTCCTCAAAACCATTCATTAACCCCTCGTGACCTGTGGATGGAGAGACGGGGCATTGTCATCCCAGAAGAGAACACTCCAGGATCAGGATAGAAGTGATTTCACCATAGGATAAAGGTGATCAGTCAGAAACCGCAAACCCACAGCATAATGGGAATTCCCCACACTATACGGCCGGGTGAAACATCCAGGCCTGAACCATTCTCATGGTGTATGCCAGTGGCTCTCAAACCTTTTATTTTTTTTATATATAATTTTTATCCCACAATTTTGTAACCCATTTTTCACCCCTGTGTCAATTATCTAATGTGATCCTGGGCTCTACACACCCTCCGCCAACCTAGTCCCCATATATGGGGGACATGGGGAGAGCAACGGACTTGAACTCATGCTTCCTTCATGCCTGATTGTCCAAGTTGCTCCTTTACACCTGACAGGGGGGAGTTTCCCTGGTTGGACGTAGCGCGTGGAAGGAACACGTTATTCCAACCAGTTCCTTTCCCCTCCATCAGGCGCCCCGGCTGGCCAGGGGGAGGCAGTTTAGTTTTTTGTGAGGGTACCTACCCTAGGGGACACGGGGAGAACATGCAAACTCCACACAGAAAGGCCCTTTCACCAACCCCGCCTCGGGTATGGGCACTGATGACGCGGAGGAGGAAACGCGCCGCCAGCACCCACAGCGCCCCGAGCGGGAATCGAACCCAGGACCTTCTAGCTGTGAGGCGACAGCACTACCAAACCTTTTCTAGTCAAGGAGCCATGCAGAGACCTCCATTATACAAAACCTTTGCTGTGTCACTCCCCATCTCTCTGTCCCCATTTCCTGGCTACATAAAAGCCCCAAAATAAATCTTTAAAATATATATATTTGTGTTCAAATGTTTCAAATGTTTTTTTTACATTTCCCCCCCAGATCTATACTAGCACATTGGTTATTTTCGAATATAAGACCGGGGTCCCCCGGCCGGGCCCCACTTTGAGAACCACTGGTGTATGCCTATATGCCACGAATAATTTAATAGTCAGTCAGTTGGTAAATACAAAGCCGGATAGCACCACCCAGTGGCACCGTTTGGCATTACACATGGATTCACCCACTGGTGGAGATTATTTTATGACCAACTCACATTTTCCCCATCCCATCAGTGTAGACCAGTGCCTATGGTTATTGAACCACTGAAATCTCAAATGTGCATTTGTTTTCGTAATGAGGAGATTGTGTATAGGCCTATGTATAAATCTAACATTTATTCTTGATAGACTATTCTGTTGGTGGTGACACAGACAGACTGATCACTTTTTTGACATTCTCAGTCACCTGAAGTCTGTTTTAGTTTTTCTTTACATACCACATATAGTAAGCATCATGGTCATCACATGTATGCTGCCTTTCCACCACCATTTATGACCCTATTTAGTATTTATTTAGGCTACTGATACCTTTTTTTACCTCATATAGATTGAAATGCAGATTCCCCCTTTTTTCCATTGTCACTATATATCTTTTTCTCTTGCGGAACTTGATCCAAAATCGAGGTCAACACAGGGCCTGCTCACTTTCAGATATTGCTGGTTGAGTTGACCCATCATGCCCACAGTCCAGGTACTTGAAGTCCTGACATAGTATAGCCTACATGACAGTGGGAAAGACCAGCCGTCCACCGTGGTCTCTAACTCTTCAATTGAGAAAAAGACGTATAGGCTACTCAGCACATGTTGGACATTGATTGATTGATTGATTGATTGAATAGATTATTAGACAGAATGTAAAAACAGCAACAGAGTACAGTCAAACATTTATTCCATTTTTATTCTGCATTTATAGGCTATATAACTAAACAACATAATAAGACTAAAAAGTAAAACGTGAAAATAATATTGGATAATGAAAAATGAAAACTAAATAAGCTACTCAAACTAAAAACTCAAATAAACAATGCGAAACCCACTAAAAAGAAATTGAATTGAGCAATATAGCTTAATTTATTATTATTATTATTATTTATTTATTTTACTTATCTGGTCACGGTGTCTGCAGCAATCAAGGGAGGGACTGGCTGCGGTATCAAATTCAAGCGCATGGAGAGGAAGACAGAAAGGTTAACAACGAGTTATTTAACAGCTGCTACAACGGCTGCTACCTGCACTGATGTATAGGCCTAAGTTATAACTACAACGTCGTTAACGGATTTCTTTTATTTGTGGATTATCTCTGATCAACCTCACATGAAGGGACATAAATTAATCATGTAACGGGCTCGTCGGCTCCACATCATTTAAGGTGAGTTTTGCACCGTCGGCGTCAATGCCTGAATATGAACATGCTTTACTGTTTTTGTTTTAATGATCATATACATTGATGTATTTCGTGGTGAAATGCAAAGCGTGTGTAATGTAAGCCTATCATCATGTCTCATAATATAGCTAAGGCTAATCTGACTGCACTGTTGACATGCCTTGGAAAAGTGATAGTAGCCTATTTTCTATCCAAGAGAAAATAAGTCTAATATGAAAATCTATTTTACTAGCAAAATATATAGTCGAGCATATGTTGAATTACGTTGACATATTGTTTATAATGTCGTGTTTTCTGCAGAATCTGCAAGGATGCTGTTATTTTGCCAAATGACAAAGTGAAAGTGAAAGGGAACCAACAGGCCTAACATTCGCACAACAAGTGATAGTCTACTAAAACATTTTACAGGCCAGTTGGGTAATGTCATATTTTACATTGTCTTAATGTCGTCGTTTATGCATATTGAAAAGAGTTAAGTGGAGTTGTGCGTGCTTCCCTCTTTTCAAGTCGTTTATGCCTATAGCTGCTTTTATCATGAGAACTTAGTTAGTTAGTTTTGTGGTTTATTTGATTATCATTATCAAACAAACAGGGCAGCTAGAGCTAGGTTACAGATTCGATCAGTTTACGTAACGGCGGGTTAGCCCTAGATTGCCTAGAATACCTAGCCTATTCTATGTGTTTTTGAGCCATAGGCCTATCAATCAACGAATAAAAGGATGAATTTGGCTAATTCAGAAGCCTATTAAATTACTTCAGTGGTTCGTCTACATGTTTACACTGAACAATCTGTAAAGTATAGGCTAAATAATATGGGCCTAAAGAAACTTTAGGAACTTGTGTTTTTGTATCCACTAATTGTTTTACTACATTTCATTGTAAATCTCTAGTTTGAAACAAACCATCCATCATACATACGGTTCAACAACTGTGTGCATTTTTCATAAGGTTTATTAATCTCTTGTGCGCGTGTATGTTGTAGTTGTAGGCCTAGTACAGAAGGTCACCAGAGATTTCGACCCAGGACGATTCGACCCGGACCATTCGACCCGCTCTCGACCCGCTTGGACCTGACTTTTCGACCCGGACCGCGAGAGAGAGAGACAGAGAGAGACATAGAGAGAGAGAGAGAGACAGAGACATAATAATAATAATATGTACATTGATTTACCAAACAATTATTGTGTTGGTGTTTTTATTTACCAAACAATTACAAAGCTAATGGAGGCTAATGGAGGCTAAAGGGAGCCACCCACAGAGACACAGAGACACAGGCCATCAACGATCACATTCCTAAGGCTAGCAGCCACCATCCTCATCCCCATAGCAGAGTATGACGTTTTTTGCTAGTGGGGTTTTGTGAATAATCACATGAAGTATAAAAGTATGATATATAAGAAAAGTTATAGCTATAATGGTAATGCCTTTATTGATTGTATGCTGTGATTTGAATACACTATATTATTTGTATGTGTTATGGAAATGATTATTTTGTCATTCAGTCATAAAGTGACGTTCAGTCTACACATTAGCAGCAGCTCTGTGTTGTCTGACAATTATTCTTGCACTCATTTTATTCTCCCATATAGAACGACACAATGTAACATAGCTCTGTTTACACAATGCTGTACCCCCCTCCAACTGTATATGTTCCCCATCTTAAATCTTGAATATGGCCGGTGAGATAGTAGACGCATTCAATCGCCACACATCGACGTCGACAGAACGGCTAGAACCTCTTGTGGACTACATCCGTGACACCTGGATGAATGGCCAGTGGAAACCACAGCAGTGGTGCGTTTACCGACAAGCCATCAGAACCAACAACCACCTGGAGGGATGGCACTACAGACTCAACAACGCAGCACAGCGGCCAAGCTTGAATCTGTACCTGCTTGTGTCGTTGCTGTACAAAGAAGCTGGCACAATCTCACACCTACAACGTCTCGTCACAATGGATATGGTGGCACGCTACCAGCGAAAGAAAACTAAGGACACAGAGGGCAAACTGGTGAAACTATGGGATGCCTATGCAATGAACGAGTTGGACATCACCCAGCTGCTGGCAGCTGTTGCTGAGGTGAACACGATGCCACACGGGGTCGGACTGGCAAGAGCGGACAGAGCCTGGTCTCCTTTCTCTTTTTTATTCCCCCATTTTTTTTGTATATAACTATTTTTGATAACTTGTTTTTCTATGACTGAAATAGTGCACATTCAATCAGACTCAGCCTTTTTGTAATATACATTTTATTTCAATTGTTTTTGTATATACTACTATTTTTGACTTGAAATTGTTTTACACTGCCCTGTTTTGTCAAATAAAATAACAGTTACGTTAATTCATTTCACCTCTTGTGTTGTGTTTAATGATGGGGACTACTGTAGATCTGCTACTTTCAAATGATTTTAGAGGAGAAGGACAAAACAGACATTACAATAAGGCATACATTATTATTTCATTTAGAAAAGAAGGTTTACAAAAAAACCTTCTTAAAAAAGTATGCAACTGGGGGAGCATGCTTACAATATTTACTCTTAAATATACTCAATCTTAATCACCACCGTCACCTTGTACTCTACTACCCTCTAGGGGTTACACCGTTTGTCTGTTTTTATGTTTTGTGTGAGGACTGCGGATGAAAATTAGCATCTTTGCTAATCCCGGTGTATTTACGTTCATGTGACGTTCATTAATATGCTCTGTCCTGTCTAAATAAACAAATAAAGTAAAGTAAAGTAAAGATAATTCGACCCGGTAAAAACGGGTCGAACGGACTCGAATTTGCGGTTGGGCGAGTTGTCCTGGGTCGAAATCTCTGGTGACCGTACAGAAGTGGCGTTTTGAAAAAAAGAAAAAAAAAAGGGAGATAAAAGTACTTTCACAATAGAACCGCTAGATGGCGGCACGCCGGCAAGTTTAAAACCCTGTTGCATTTTAACGTGTGTGTGTGTGTGTGTGTGTGTGTGTGTGTGTGTGTGTGTGTGTGTGTGTGTGTGTGTGTGTGTGTGTGTGTGTGTGTGTGTGTGTGTGTGTGTGTGTGTGTGTGTGTGTGTGTGTGTGTGTGTGTGTGTGTGTGTGTTTTTGTCTCCAGTTCACACTTCACAATGACTCATTATGTAGGCCTACTAAAACGGTGTCACACAGTAAACATGCAGTGCTATCATATAAAGTTAGTGAAGTATTTCACAAACAAAGGATTCATCATGGCTGTGGGTACAGTGTGTTTGACCAAAGGATATATATGGTTGACATGCATGTTACACACATTACACTGCATAGCCGTGGCTTACTTGTAATAGAGGCGTGCGCGAGTAGCAGCCTGCATCAAAACAGGAAACCGGTATTCTTAATTGGGGCAGAGCGGCAGTCCTTGACCTACTTACTTTGGTAGGCCTCAGTTGGCCTACTACAGTCTGACTTTGGTAGGCCTCAGTTGGCCTACTACAGTCTGACTTTGCATAACCAGGCTGCATGGCAGCACCACAGGAGACACTATTGGGCCTGGAAATGACACCCATCTCCTCAGTTGATTGAATACTTGAATACTAATATATATATCGTTCACTGTTGTATTTTATTTTAATCGTTGGTGTAAACTCTGCCATCCTCTGTGGTTTATTTGATTATCATTATCAAACAAACAGGGCAGCTAGAGCTAGGTTACAGATTCGATCAGTTTACGTAACGGCGGGTTAGCCCTAGATTGCCTAGAATACCTAGCCTATTCTATGTGTTTTTGAGCCATAGGCCTATCAATCAACGAATAAAAGGATGAATTTGGCTAATTCAGAAGCCTATTAAATTACTTCAGTGGTTCGTCTACATGTTTACACTGAACAATCTGTAAAGTATAGGCTAAATAATATGGGCCTAAAGAAACTTTAGGAACTTGTGTTTTTGTATCCACTAATTGTTTTACTACATTTCATTGTAAATCTCTAGTTTGAAACAAACCATCCATCATACATACGGTTCAACAACTGTGTGCATTTTTGATAAGGTTTATTAATCTCTTGTGCGCGTGTGTGTTGTAGTTGTAGGCCTAGTACAGAAGTGGCGTTTTGAAAAAAAAAGAAAAAAAAAGGGAGATAAAAGTACTTTCACAATAGAACCGCTAGATGGCGGCACGCCGGCAAGTTTAAAACCCTGTTGCATTTTAACGTGTGTGTGTGTGTGTGTGTGTGTGTGTGTGTGTGTGTGTGTGTGTGTGTGTGTGTGTGTGTGTGTGTGTGTGTGTGTGTGTGTGTGTGTGTGTGTGTGTGTGTGTGTGTGTGTGTGTGTGTGTGTGTGTGTGTGTGTGTGTGTGTGTGTGTGTGTGTGTGTGTGTGTGTGTGTGTGTTTTTTTTTGTCTCCAGTTCACACTTCACAATGACTCATTATGTAGGCCTACTAAAACGGTGTCACACAGTAAACATGCAGTGCTATCATATAAAGTTAGTGAAGTATTTCACAAACAAAGGATTCATCATGGCTGTGGGTACAATCAATCAATCAATCAAAACAGTGTGTTTGACCAAAGGATATATATGGTTGACATGCATGTTACACACATTACACTGCATAGCCGTGGCTTACTTGTAATAGAGGCGTGCGCGAGTAGCAGCCTGCATCAAAACAGGAAACCGGTATTCTTAATTGGGGCAGAGCGGCAGTCCTTGACCTACTTACTTTGGTAGGCCTCAGTTGGCCTACTACAGTCTGACTTTGCATAACCAGGCTGCATGGCAGCACCACAGGAGACACTATTGGGCCTGGAAATGACACCCATCTCCCCAGTTGATTGAATACTTGAATACTAATATATATATCGTTCACTGTTGTATTTTATTTTAATCGTTGGTGTAAACTCTGCCATCCTCTTTTTTTTTTTTTTTTTGTAATATTTGTATAGTTATAGTTATAGTGCCCGGTGTGAATAGCTCTTAAGACATGCAATACATACAACGTACATTACATAACCATAAAAGCTCCAGTAGCAGTAGTAAAAAGATAAGAATTCTCTAATGTCTGTTGGAAGAGCATTCCACATTGTGGCGGTAGCACAGTAGGAGGGGGGGGGGGGGGGGGGCTCCCTCTGGTATTGTGTGTGTGTGCGTGAGAATGCGAAGACTGACTCATTGTGAAACCTGGCTCTAAACTATTTCCTGTCTTGAGGGTGTGCAATACTTTTATCTGTCAGAAACTCCACTTCAAATGTTAAAACAGAAAAGAAGCGTACTCAGAATACATAATTTGCCTTGGTTTTAATTATTTATTTTCATAGTGTATTTTCAATATAGTTTTTAGGATAACAAACCAGATGGGTCAGAAACATGGGTACAACAAACAACCCTAACTCTGCAACCCTACAACAAACAAACTCTACAACAAACAAAAATAATATACTACAGAATTCTTCTATTTTTTTTAAGACTATAGCTAGTGGTGACATGATGCAAAACATCTTGATCATAAGTGTAAAAACACTGGCACACAACCGAGACCAAACATGTATAGCCCAGCTGCAGTATGCTATAACACTGTTAATAATCTTATAACCCTGTCATACAGTACGCTGACACAAGTCTAATAATGATGAAATAAATGTGTAGTCTACAGTCTACACGGTGCATTATGAGAGAATGATTCTCTCCCCTTTATTGAATAAGTCATCCTAAAAGTAAAGCATTCTGTTGGGGAGGTTACTTACAAGTAGTTTGTCTAAGCATAACAAAGCAATGTGATCTTTGGCAGAAGTTGTTATGTATTTTAGCAACTGCAGCTTCCAAGGCGTTATAGTGGCAGTGTCAGTTTGCAGGGTCACTTGCCTTGGACTTACATATCAAGTGCCAGATATGGGAGCGTATTCCTAAATCTCTAAGGGTTTCTTGTAAATGCCCAGGCTTCTGCTCTCAGCAGCGCCGCCCGCTGGCCATACAGCAGCCATGTTCTTTATAGTCACGTGGTTTCAAAGAATTAGAAGCTGTAGTTACCCCAGTGACATGGAGATAAACGCTGACTCTTTACTCCACTGTGGCATTTTTATTGGGGTGTTTATGTAGTTTTATTGGACGTGTCTCAAGTTCACACAGAGTTTAGAAGGGGTTGTGAAATGAGCTGCTAGTTGAATGAGCTGGTTCCTAAAAATAAATAAATAAAAGATTGATAATGACTTTTGTGGCTTGATTTAATCAAGGCTTTTGATGCTCACCAATCTTGCCCGAGGATTTTGTGATAGGGTTTGTTTTGTACTTTAGCATTGAGCATATATGGCCACAATGCACCAGAGCAGTGGAGAGCAGGGGTGTCATTTATTTGGGGTTATATATATATATATATTCCCCCCCCCCCCCCCCTTTTTCAAAAAGAGCAACATTTGCCGATCTACAAGCTCCTGGCTATTCTTGAAATAGGGCTTAAGTGGTCACTGTTTGCCACCCTCTAGTGTTTTTAATGAAAGTATGCCTCAGATATTCAGCACAGTTGACAACTGCCAAATTGTATTTCCTGTCAGTTGTTTCCTGCAGCAAAGACCCCCCCCCCCTATTCAGTGCACTTAGGTTGCAGGTTATTGTCTCCACCAGGCCGAAGGCATGGGGAGAGAGTATGTTTTGCACTCCGTCCGTCCGTTCGTCCGTGTGTGTGTGTGTGTGTCCGTCCGTCCTTCCGTCTGTGAACAGCTAATCTCCGGCACCGTTAACCCGGTCGATGCCAAATTTTGCAAACACACTCCCTGGATGCCAACGATGAACCTCTGCCCCAAAATTTCCATAACGGCCTGTTATAGCGCCACCAGGAGGCCGCTTTGTGCAAAACAAGTTTTTGGACAGTACACCTACAGATTTTGTCCAAACATCACGCAAATTGGTACACAGTCTCTCTAGAGCCATTCAACGAAACGGGTCTTTCAGATTTCTCAGACTCCATCCTGATTGGCTAACATTGGCTTCCAAAGTTCGCAGGAGTGCTCCGTTTCAAACAAAATGCTGCAAATCATGAACACATCGTGTGATCATTTCTTCCATCGTGCCGAGGAAGAAATGCCACATGAACATTTTCAACTCAGCCTCATGGTGGCGCTATAAGTGGCCGAAAAGTGTTTTTACCTCTAACTGCAAGGATCTGTGGATAACTTTGTATGCCAACTCCCTAGAGGCCAAGGAAAAACCTTTGCCTGGAATTTTTAAATTTTATCCAAATTTCACGCAAATCGGTACACATGCTCTTCATAGTCATGTGATCAAGACGGGTTTGTTTGATTTCTCATAATCCACCCTCAGGCTACGATTGGCTTCTAAACTTTTCAGGAGTAGCCCGCTTTGTACCCGTTTTGTACAAATCGCCACAACTACTCAACGCAGCATCTGATTGTGGTGAAACTGTGCATGCATATTCCCACTTAGGCTTTGGAAGAAATGCCACTTGACAGTTTTCAAATCAGCCTCATGGTGGCACTACAACAGGCCAAGCCACATCACACACACAGACACCACACACACACACACACACACACACACACACACACACACACACACACACACACACACACACACACACACACACACACACACACACACACACACACACACACACACACACACACACACACACACACACACACACACACAGATAAAAGTATTGCACACCCTCAAGACAGGAAATAGTTTAGAGCCAGGTTTCACAATGAGTCAGTCTTCGCATTCTCACACACACACATCACACACATCACACATCAGTGACATCACACACACACACACACACACACACACACACACACACACACACACACACACACACACACACACACACACACACACACACACACACGTGACGTTTATATTGCTCCTAAACATTTTGCCAAACATCACACACACACTCCTATCCTCCTGGTGGAGACCTGTGCCCAGAAGGGCACTTTTTCTAGTTTGGGCTTTATTCCAAATGTTGTTTAAACCAGTGCTTCTGAAAGGGCCCCCAAATGAAAACATAAAAACCGGGAAAGCATTGGTGTGATGTGTTTTACATCGGTACAGAGGTTGCACATGCTATTCTTGAACATTTTTGAAAAGTCTTGAAACTATCATTTAGATTAAGAACCTTTTTTGAGAACTACTGATTTAGACCAAGGGTTCTCAACGTTTTTGGTTGGGGAGCCCTGGAAATGACTGAAATGAAATGATTGGAAAACATACATTAACCACGGCCCTATATAAATTTCGGCCATTTGAAAATAGCAGATCTACCAGTTCACAATGTCGCGATGCAACCCATTGTGAACTTGTAGATCGGCTATTTTCAAAAGATATTTACACATTTTGAACTGAGACATTGTGCAATATGAGCACTTTTACTTTTAGTACTTTTAAGTACATTTTGATGCCGATACTTTTGTACTTTTACTCAAGTACATTTTGAATATGGGACTTCCACTTGCAACGGAGTACATCTACATTGCAGTATTGTGCTTTTCCCACCACTGTTCTTTGTCAGTGGACTGGCGGTAGAGCAAAGCAGCCTCGGCCCTGGTTTCCTGAGACCCTCAATCAATCCACGTTACCTCCTCCTCCCACGGACCATCCCCTGTCCCTCTGTTCGTGGTAGCCTCGTTGCCTGATTATGTACTACAGCTGCTTACAGCAAAAGGCCATGTGCAGAGCGCACACTGACAAAAACTCCTTTTCCTTCTGCAAGGAATTTCCTGACAGCTGCGGAGCTCAAGGAAGCTTTCAGTTAGGACAAAAAAGAAACCTGGATCTCAACATTATGTAATTGCTCTCCAGTGCTTGAAGCATTTCCTTTGCTGTCATCTTGTTCATAATACATTGGCAGAGGGGAATGCATCAGTTACAGAGGTTAGCTTACCTTATAGCGGTAGTACAACAAATGTAGAAAATAGCTGATCGAGAAGCTCACAAGCAGTGCGATGCGTTCAGAGCTTGTAGATCTACTATTCTTAGAGGAGGGGGGGGGGGGGGGGATTTTTCAGAAAATCTTGAAATTCTTTGAAATGTGTTGGAAATGTTTGGAAAGACATTTGCCAACTGTACTGTACTGTACTGTACTGTACTGTACTGTACTGTACTGTACTGTACTGTACTGTACTGTACTGTACTGGGTTAAACAATGTGTTGTAAACTGCTTCTGTCTTTTCACTGTTGAACAATGACATCCAGATACAGTAGACTGGATCTGTTGAACAATGACATCCAGATACGGTAGACTGGATCTGTTGAACAATGACATCCAGATACAGTAGGATCTGTTGAACAATGACATCCAGATACGGTAGACTGGATCTGTTGAACAATGACATCCAGATACAGTAGGATCTGTTGAACAATGACATCCAGATACAGTAGACTGGATCTGTTGAACAATGATATCCAGATACAGTAGACTGGATCTGTTGAACAATGACATCCAGATACAGTAGACTGGATCTGTTGAACAATGATATCCAGATACAGTAGACTGGATCTGTTGAACAATGACATCCAGATACAGTAGACTGGATCTGTTGAACAATGACATCCAGATACAGTAGACTGGATCTGTTGAACAATGACATCCAGATACAGTAGACTGGATCTGTTGAACAATGACATCCAGATACAGTAGGATCTGTTGAACAATGATATCCAGATACAGTAGCTTTATGTTTGATTTATACTTATTGGGAATAGCAGATCTACAAGCTCACAAGGTTTGATCGATAAACTGATTGAATATATTGAGTACTTTATTAGACAGAAATGTAACAGCACGAGGCAGTCAGACATTTGAGCTAAAAGGATAACACAGAAAAGTCCAGGAGTCACGATGCAACGCAATGTCAGCTTGTAGATCTGCAATTGTTGCTGCGCAACACCGGTACCATTTCCAGTAAACCAGCTGAGCTAGTAGAGACACACTCTCCCTCCCCTTTTCTCTAGGCTATATCTTTCTGCGCCTCTCTCTCTCTCTCTCTCTCTCTCTCTCTCTCTCTCTCGCTCACACGCACGCACGCACGCACACACACACACACACACACACGCACACACACACACACACTATGCACACACATCTACCCATCCGTATAATCTGCTTATCAACCGTCAGCCACAGTGCTACACATAATAAACATAACAAACACGTACAGGTTAGACCAGTCCAAGTCTGTCTTCCTTCTCGTCTCGTCGTACCTGAATAAAAACGTCCCTAACCATTTTTGCCTAATAGTAAAACAATAAATACATTTAAAAAAGGGAAATTATGGTAGGGTCAGACGGCGTTATTTTTCCGATGCCCTGTTATTCCGCTGGCGCGTTGGTCCGACTGGCCCCATTACTAACCCTGTCCCTAACCGCGCGTGCAGAAACGTTGTCGGACTAATGCACCGTCAGAATTACGAGCGGATCCCCACCCAGTATAAAGGGTATGCACGTGGCATCATCATCATACACTGAAGTTATGTGGGAACCTCTAGAAAAGTCCTACTTTGCCACTCGATTTGCCAACTGCTGAGTTTCCCAGAGCAAGACACTGATCGCCCAACAGCGCCCCCTACAGAGTGCTCATCATCTGAATAGCCATCAGCTGGGTGAAGCTGAAACTGAATTACTCCCGCAGGATTAGTAAAGGACAAGGTTTACCTTGTTTGTTTGTTTTATTTTTTAACATGCCATCACCCCATTTTATGACCTTCACAGCTTGAGTTTCCCATGGGTGCCACTGCTGCCCACTGTTTATGGCTTGTTGACAACAGATGGTGTGTATATTGATTACTGAGCAGGAACAAACCATGCAGTAACCGTCAGGTGTGTTCAATGCAAAAACATTTAATATAAGTAACATACATAACCCTATCTTTGATCTTTTGGGAAAATAGCCAATCTACAAGCTCACAACGTGTCACGTTGTGATGTGTTATGGGAATGTAGATCTGTTAGTTTCACCGAATGGTTGCCGCACAACAGGTATGCTAAGAGTTCAAGTGTTAAAAGGCAGAGTGCGTGCGTGCGTGCGTGCGCGCGTGCGCGCGATCGTGCGCTCGTGCATGCACTTTGGTTGATTGATTTTGTGATAGCCAAGCAAAATATCCCACCCTGGTCTACTCTAAACCTGAACATCTGCATGCTTTCATTATTGTTTGGTGTTGAATTGTTCACCAGAAGGGTTTAATTCTCTCTCTGATATCAAGTGACGTTGGTGGTGTAGCCACCCTGGCCACATGTTATTCATTTTATTAGGTGAGATCTCCCTGCAGGTGATTGCCTATAGGCTGCTTAGAAACGCCCTGTGGTCATATCAAATACAGTGTAATTATGTACAGATGAGTGTGACTGTAACAGGAGGTATTTGGCGTAGGGTAACGGTTGTTTGTACAGGCGTTGATATGGTGCTGGTTGTTTACCCTTCAGGCATAATAGTTTAACCCGAGCCGTTGAAGGAGTGTGCCAATAGGTAGGTGTGTGTGTGTGTGTGTGTGTGTGTGTGTGTGTGTGTGTGTGTGTGTGTGTGTGTGTGTGTGTGTGTGTGTGGGGGGGGGGGGGGGGGAGCCGTAGCCCAATGAAGCCCAATGAAGTGAGTGGAGAAAGCGCAACTCTCCTTCAACGTCTCTGGTGTAACCCTCCACATGAAGGCATTTGTAGTGTTTTTTTAACAATATTTTTGGGACTTTTCTGCCTTTATTGATAGGATATAGTGCTGAGAGAGAGACTGGGAATGACATATAGCAAAGGCCGTTGGGCTCGGGACTCTAATCCGCAACACGCTGTCAGGCATGGGCCTATGTGGTATGCGCCTGGACCGCTAGGCCAGCAGGCACCCCATTTGTAGTGTTCTAAACCCATAATTGTATAGTATAACTACAGTGGCAAAGGTCATAAACGACGAAGCCTACATTTAGCCACAACGTCTCAAACAAGAACTAGCTAGTTCAGGGTTCCCCAATTAATTTTCCTCAAGGGCCATATTTTGACTAGGGTACCAGGCTGGGGGCCGAGTCCGCACGCGTGAGGTTGAGGTCTTGCCCTGGGCAAGACCCCATTTGAAAAGGATGCCCAGTTTGACATGCCTATGCTGACCCTCATTTAATGCCATTTATATCTGCCATTATATTTGCCATTTTGAAATTCTTCAGCGGGCCGCAAGGGGGCGCTCTGCGGGCCGCAAATGGCCCGCGGGCCGCCTATTGGGGAACCCTGAGCTAGTTGGTGTAGGAATGGTGACATTAAGATACTTTTGTTCCATAAAACAGCTGTTCTCAAACAGTGTGTGCAGAGGTACACTCACTGTCCTGGTGTGCCCTCACTGCCCTGAGAGTTTGTGACAACCACACATTATTATTGCAATATATGTAATACAACTATACAAAACGTTCTTCCCAAAACAGAGGCAAATTATTTTACAAAATTGAAAAATATATATAGAAAAATAAAATAAAAAATGGCATTAGTAAAGAAAGATAAACATTTATACTGTGATAAAAGGGCGGCTGTTGCTCAGGAGGTAGAGCAGGTCGTCCAATGATCCCTGGGTCGACGGTTCGAATCCGAGCTCCTCCTGTCCACATGTCGAAGTGTCCTTGGGCAAGACACTGAACCCTACACTGCCTCCAATGAGTTGGTCGGTGTTAGCCTGGCTAATAAGCCAGACCGTGTGAGCTTGCCAACACCCAATTGGTGTGTGAATGTGGGAAGTGAGGACGCCGGCGTCGACTGTTCGGCGCTTCACCTCCCAATGTATGAATGAATGAACCATTGTAAAGCGCTTTGAGAACTTGGAAAAGCGCTATAAAAATGCAATTAATTATTATTCATTAAGAGTGAAAATACATGTTGTGGAGGCTATTCTGCATCGGTGCGCCTTGATATTTTGACTCGCCCTTTGGTGTGAATTCACACAGGCATAGACGACCATGTGTATGAAGAAGATGCAGCCTTGTGTGATCTCGTGGGACTTCCTGTCATGATGTGCAAAGCCCAAGCATTGCTTCTGAACGTTTTGCTGTTGACGGGGAAGAGGAAGGGTGTATTGTGGTTCACAGGAGTCAAAATACAGTAATATAAATAATGCATGTAGTAAGTCAGGGGTTCTCAACGTTTTTGGCCGGGGACCCCCGAAAATGCTTTGGCAACGTCTCGGGACCCCCGCCCCGCCCCCTCCCGACCCCCAATATAAATTGACTGCTACAATAACCTTAAACCATTTTGGGCGGGAACCCCTTTTGGTGTTTTAAGCATTGTTATAATTTAGCTATTTAAAAATAGCAGATCTACAAGCTCATAGCGCGCCACCGAGTGGCGCGCTACGAGCTTGTAGGTCTGCTATTTTTGAAAAATCGTGATTTTTGTGACTTTTTTTATTTTTTTTAATAATTTGGGGACCCCCTAAAATAATTTGGCGACCCCCAGAGGGGTCGCGACCCACGGGTTGAGAACCCCTGTAGTAAGTAGTACTTTTAATTGTGTAATTAAAAGCAAACTTAAAATATACTGTATATCTCTGCTGTCACCTATTGTTATGATATTAGCCCATGCACAGTACATCTTAGTCTATGTACTTGAACTTGAGATACAGTGTACTTGATATGTATTGTGTACTACCTGTACTGTAGCATACTTTATAGATAGGCTACGAGAGACATCTCAGTGGCAGCAAGGTCAGCCTTGCTGCAGTAGGCACGTTCTTCTGTCTCATATCTTATTGTCACGTCATTATGATCCAGCACTATATATGTTTCCTGTTTGTGTAATAAACTTTGTGAACCTTAGCGTGATACTGTCTCGTGTCTCGTTAATTTGTTCTCCCGGGTACCCGCCGCCGCAGTCGCCGTACCAAAGGAATACTTCAACAGGATTGTCACACACCACCCAGCCTGCACACACTACCTGTCTGTCAGAACCAGACGAGGGTCCAGTACTTAGATTACAACACCTATCTTTTTCAGGAAATTAAAAATACCGTATATTTTGAAAACAAAGCAATACCGCCTCATCAAAGTTGGTGTTGTGACTTTATATATTGTCAATTACTTGCATGAGAGGGGGAGAGGTGGTGGAGTTAGCTGTTTTTGCAGACAGTTTGAGGGTCCAATGGATTTAAGAGGTTTTGTCCAAAACGAAAGGGGAGTTAGTTGGTTTCCTCCCGACAGCAACGAATTATACACGTCACGATATAGTAAAGCAAGTTACAGTAAACACAACTTAGAGCTGAGCAATGTGGACAAGATGTCTCTCTTAGGCTCAAGAGTTAGATCTGTCATGTTACGGTTGGGGAATATCTCTAGGCCATCTGATGAGCGTTTCCAGTCATCTCGATCCTCCATACATCTGTGTAGCTCAGGTACTTTCTGCCACTGCATCTTTTTTGTTTGTTTTAGAACTTCCACATTGTGTGGCACGCCTATGCTTATTTCAAGTCTGGATAAGAGTGTCTGCTAAATGCATGTAAATGAGTCTGCTAATTGCCTAAATTGTCAGTCATTGAATGCGTTATTGGCCACCAACAGCTCTTGTTTGGCTGAGGCGAGCTCCAGTCTCTTTGGCAGTCTCAGGGGCTGCCTTCACGAGGACGTCGCGGGCTGTTCCCCGCCTAAGTTTTGTGAACGATATAAAACTTACTGCGTCTACATTGCGGTTATGTTAATTATGTACGACGTCCACTCGAGACCGGTAAACTGCTTCGTTTTCAAGATAAAGATGCAGTACACATGGCTGGCCTGCAGATGGCCACAAAAAAAAGAAAAAGCTTATTCTAAAGGCTATATGAAAGCGTTGGTATTTCACACAGGTGTTGCCAAATAACTAATTATCTTGATCAGATGCGCATATGCGTCATATCAATTTAATGAGCAGAGCAGTGCTGCTTCTCTCTCTGAGTCTGCACACACTGACTCCTGGGTGCTATCTTCACACTCATCCTTCATAGCCCTCCCCCCATACAGATGCTTGTCGGTAACATGCTCGTTCTGGCTCGTTCTGGTTGAAGTTTGGTATACTGCACATAACATTCTGGTGTAGCAGTACTATGCATCCAGGGACTCGTGGGGGATAGAAGAATGTAAACATACAATTTGGGGAGTTGCTTCCTTGGCCTCGGGCAGCATGCACAGGACATTTTGGTGCTGATCAGTCCAGTGTTTGTGAAAGTAGCCCCAGTGACACGCACGCACACACACACACACACACACACACACACACACACACACACACACACACACACACACACATACATACACACAGAACAGACCCTCTTTCAGACAGCTCGGTCCCTAGGATCCAGGGTGTAAAAAAACCCCTAGTAGTTGGTGTCGTATCTGGTGGAACCACATTTCATTAATATAGCATAAATAACCATGTTTTAAACTACAGTGTAAACCTGGATCTTTGTCTCTCATTGAGATAGTGACATGTTTAGACAGGATGCATGGGCAGCTGCAGGAGGGACCCTCTGTGCAAAATAGATCACCTCGCTGATAGCAGCACTGTGCTTCCTTCCTGGTGACCATTACCTTATTTGGACACAGACATGTTGACAATTTGGTACTGGGGGGTTTGAGACCATGCACCTTTCCTTTGATGTCTTTGTTGTATCTGTATAAAGCCTACTGAAAATGTTTGTAACAGTTAGTCAATTCAATTCAATTCAATTCAAAGGGCTTTATTGGCATGAGAAAACATACGTTTACATTGCCAAAGCAGAAAGCACAATACAACAATACAGCAATACAATCAAAACAAAAAATGTACATTTGAACGTCAGAATCTTCAATAGATCAATTTCTATATTGTACCAAGATCACTGGATGCAGGTATAGTGCAGGAATATACACAATGATTAGTCTTTAGGGTGGTTGTGTTCCGTTTGATATCCTTCTCCTATCACAGCAACTCACAAATCTTGCTGCTGTGTTTGCACATTGTTGTATTTCGCCCAGCAGATATGGGAGTTTTTTTGTCATTGGTCATGTTAGTCAGTGGCCTGTGTGAAAATACACGACATTGGAAAATGACCTACAGTAGACACAGACAACCTTGTTTTTAAGCTGCTGGATGAACTGTGAGTGTGCACTGCTTAATGCATTGCAGTCGAGGAGCTTCCATTATAATTTTTTGACGGCCCTTCATATTGGGACACGATCAAGATTTAGCCTGGATAAGCCAGACTCAAATCACACTGTCCGGCAGGCAATTATTCGCGTCTGGCTTTAGCCAGGCTAATCAAGATTGCCTTCCAAAGCCTTATGCGTAGGTTCAAGGCCCTTCTGGTTGTTGTTCTAATATATTAGTCCCTAGATTGAATTTAGATTTCGCTTGGCGGAGATCTCCAATCATCTGGCTATGTGAGGCTAGTATGTTAACGACCGTGTTAGATCGTCATGCAACCCTCTTTTTAAAGATGGCTAAGATGTTCTTGTTTCTCAGGTCTTTGCTTAGTGCATGTGATTCTCAATGGGTCCGTGGACACACACGGATCTTTGAGGGGGTTCCAGAGGGTCCACAGAAACAAATTAGTTCATATAGCTTCAAAATCAGTTTAACCACTTTAACCCTCACAAAACGTTACGATATGACACGTTGTGAGCTTGTAGATCGGCTATTTTCAATTCAATCTTGAAAAAATAATGAGATGGGTTTCTGCGGCCAAATACGTATCAATTTTGTGGGTCCTTCGCATGAAAACGTTTGAGAACCAGTATGTGCTTGCAAAAGGCCATTCCCTTGGCTAAAAGACTTGGCTAAAAGACTAAATGTGTGTGTGTGTGTGTGTGTGTGTGTGTGTGTGTGTGTGTGTGTGTGTGTGTGTGTGTGTGTGTGTGTGTGTGTGTGTGTGTGTGTGTGTGTGTGTGTGTGTGTGTGTGTGTGTGTGTGTGTGTGTGTGTGTGTGTGAAATAATAATATAATACCTTAAATTTATACAGAGCCTTTCAAGAGACCCAAGCACACATTACACCAAAAACAACAACAAAACCTTTCACTTTTTCATGGCTGACTTAAATGTGACACTCTGGAGTTCCAGAGTGTGGGGACTGACCCACTGAAAGCTCTGTCGCCAAAAGTTCACAAGCTGATGTGGGGGTGGATAGGAAACCCCTGTCTGAGGGCCGCAAGTTCTGTGAGGAAGTATATTGATGGATTAGGTAAGATAATGGGGGGGGGGGGGGGGGGGGGGGGGGGCATGGAGAGATCTGTAGCTGAGGAGGACTGATGCAGAATTGAACTGGAAGCTAGCGTAGGTGCTGGTAGATAGATGGTAGAGGGTGAGGGTGATGTGCAGGCTGCCAGAGGTTGGTGTCGGTGAGAGTCCTGACAGCTGACTTCTGCTGATACTGAAAAGTTGTCGGCATAGGTTTTCCCTTGGCCTCTAGGGAGTGTGTGTTATAGCACCACCATGAGGCACAGTTGGGCTGATCGGCACAGTGTTAACCCAGACTCGAGAGTGTAAGCACACTACTGTTATGGCCGTTTCAGACAGTGAGTTAGCGAGGATTGTGCCACGGTCTCATGCATGTGCAGACACGTGGCGTGGGGAAAAAAAGCTGACCACAATCCAGCTCTTGTCGCCTGCAGGCACGTGCAACAAACAAGCACGTGCGTGATAATTTCACGGGTCGCTTGCGGCCCTGCATCTCAAATAATCGCCCGCCTCTCATTGAAAATGAATTACTACGGTGTTCGCTCCCCGTGTGAAACAGCCTTTAAACAGCGGTCTTTGTCATTGCAATGCTATATGAACAAAGATTGCTGCCAATATATATTTTATGTTACCGTGTTGGCTGTGCACAATTCAAAAATAGCTTGGTTTACCTGTGGAGCAGACGCTGTGTCAAATAATGAATCACAGGAAAGAAATTGATTCAAGCACACTTCTTGAGTTTATATAAGAAACGAAAATGTTGTCTGCATTTGCCATTGTCTGTCACTGTTCCTACCACATCTACCTACATTAAAACAGGAAGGAGATGTGCGACTTTGCGCCTGCTGAGAAAAAAGTTTAACCACAAGAAACCACTAGACAAATGTGATGCAAGAGAGGAGTGCATGCCAGGCTATAGTACCACAGCAAAGCAATAGCTTTTCTGTTGACATGTTTCTAGCGATGCATCTCGGTGTGATCGCCCCCTTAACCCTAACCTTACAGGGAAGCCACGGGTGAATTTTAACTTTTTGGCTGCTATCTACATTTATAAACGTAGCTAGGCTATCGGTACCTACTGGTGCTATCTACGCGTATGTTCGTAGACAACTGTATACTCCATATATGTAAGCAGCGACTGTCTATTTACCTTTTAGCATTGCTCCGGTTAGTATGGCGAGCCACCGTCCCCACCAGCTATGGGATTTTTAAATCCAGCTCCATCGAGCCTCCATTATAACGGGGACCACATGTAATTCCGACAGAGCATTAGCGTCTGCTCCCGTGCTTGCGGTTATGGTTAGGGTTTGAGGTGGGTTGTCGTTTGTCGGACCAATGACTATTTTCAAATCTCAAAAGGTTCGACAGCTGTCCATGGTGAGCCGCCACGTACCCGACGATCGTAAATCATTTGTGAGTTTGTACCTCATCGCTGAGCACACGTAACTGCATGGTTGTAATGATAGCTAAGGGGTCTGAGGCAGCTAATGCCAGTTTTCACTGTGCTCACAATAAAAGCCCCCACCTTCCTGAATAACCCGGAAAGGAAACATAGAGTTAGAGTGGACGCGTGGCATTCCTTAGGTGTGCGTATGCTACCACCTATCGGCACAGAAAAAGTTAACCGGCAACGCTTGGCGAGAGCCACGGGTGAGTCTTAACCAGCCATGCATGTGTCGGACTGTTGCATGTTGAGTCCAACATGCAACAGTCCGGCACATGCATGTGTACGTGTGCATTAGTACGTCGGACCAACGTATGTGCCCCCATCTTGTGTGTGTGTGTGTGTGTGTGTGTGTGTGTGTGTGTGTGTGTGTGTGTGTGTGTGTGTGTGTGTGTGTGTGTGTGTGTGTGTGTGTGTGTGTGTGTGTGTGTGTGTGTGTGTGTGTGTGTGTGTGTGCGCGCGTGTGCGCGCGCGCATGGGTCACTTTAAGGGAAGTGATCCAACGTGTTCACATGTCATTTCACAACTATGACATTCAGTTGTTGCGCTTCAGGCTACTGTGGGTCGGTATGTTTTGCTTTTTATTTAAGTGAGGTTATATATAACTTATAATTAATTGCACAAAGGGATTTGTGTGGGAACAAGACAATGAAAGACACACAAGACACAGTGTGCACTGTGCAGACAATAACACATAAGGTTTGGGCAGGGTTAAGATTAGGCATGACATGGTGATGGTTGTTTGGGAGTTTATTTCATAATGTGAAATTAATCATGAAGTAATACCTTTATAGTTTATATATAAAATAATGAAGAATGAATCCACCTTCTTTTGATTCACATCCACAAGACACCAGTTCTCAAAAATGGTCATGTCAAGAACCCCCAAATTGATATAGATATTGATATATAGTTTTGAAATATTTTAAGAAATTCCCCAAAAAACTTGAATAAATGATCTCCGCAATTGTCATAAAGCATAAAGAGTATAGGGGTTAAGTAGTGGTTAACAGTAAACCACCTGGCATGTATTTAACATGATGTATACATTTATTTGTGTACTATAACATTGTGCTTTGGACTATGCTGTTGTGCTAATTATGAATTCATTTTGTCCATTTATCATGTACGTCATACTACACTACAGTTATTGTATGCTAACTGTTGCTACTGTAAGACCAATTCATGAACTTTTATTGTGCCTGCGTGCTTGCAGATTAACTTTATTGGCAGAAAAAATAACTGAAATTTGAGTTGGGGATGTAGGTACTAGGTATTACAAGGACAGCACTATTGCATGCCATCGTTCAGGGGCAGCGATAGCCTAGCGGTTAGAGGAGTCTGCTTGCGGTCAGAAAGGAACTGTGTAGTGTGGGGAAGTGACTGAGCAACACTCACTATACCCTCAGATGAAGTGACTTTGAGTAAGGACACTGACTGGCCCAGGTCAGTTTACACAAGTGTTGTAAATGAGCTGTTTTTTTTAATCAAGGGTGGGAGTATTTGTTTTAATTTAAATGCTCCTGCCTCCTTTATCTTACAGTATTTAATTGTCTCCACCAGGCCGAAGGCATGGGGAGAGAGTATGTTTTGCACTCCGTCCGTGTGTGTGTGAGTGTCTGTCTGTCCGTCCGTCCGTCCGTTACCAGCTAATCTCCGGCACCGTTAATCCGGTCGATGCCAAATTTTGTACACACACTCCCTGGATGCCAACGATGAACCTCTGCCCCAAACGGCCTGTTATAGCGCCACAAGGAGGCCGACTTTTGAAAAACATTTTTTTTTACATTACTCCTCCAGATTCTGTCCAAAAATCCCGCAAATCGTTACACACTATCTCTATAGTCATGTGTTCAAGACGGATCTGTCCGATATTTCATATTCCATCCTAATTGGCTAACATTGGCTTTCAAAGTTTGCAGGATTGGCCCGTTTTGAACAGAAAGCCTCAAATCATGAACGCAGCGTGCAATTTACGTGAAATCTTTCATGCACTTTCCTACTAGGCTGAGGAATATATCCCACCCTTTTCACATTGGCCTGTTATAGCGCCACCAACAGGTGGATTTTTGCAAAACACATTTTTGGAACAAGATGCCTCAAATCATCCAATTGCCATCCAAGGCGTAAGAAGAAATGGCACCCTTTTCACATTGGCCTATTATAGCACCACCAGGAGGCCACAACCTGACCTGCCTTGGTGGGCTTTATCTAGTTGTATCTATTATAATCTTTTTAAAGTGCACTGTTGCACTCTGTATTTTTGTTTTTATTCTGTAAAGCACTTTGAATTGCCTCGTGTATGAAAGGTGCTATATAAATAAAATGGCCTTGCCTTGCCTTGCCCACAGCATACCGTTGCTGTCGGGCAGAAACCTCTTCATGCATTAACTTTTTGTGGGGGGTTTTTCTTTCTTTTTTCTGTAAATTAATGACCTACTTCATCTACTTCATCTACTTCATCTACTTCATGCGACACTGCGTCAGTGCCGTGTCACACAAAAGTATGAAAAGTAGTTTTGAGCTTGTAGATCTGCTACTTATACTATTTTTGAATTTGAATGCTGAAAAGTAACAGTTTTGGACATATGACATAATTGGACATAATTCACCCCCCCGTTTGAAAAGATATGCCAGAGACCCCCATAAGAGAATATGTTTTACTGCTCTAGCAGTGATTCTCAATCCGTTTAATTTCAAGGACCCTCAGTTTGAATTTATATTGTAAAATATATTTGAATTTATATTGTAAAATCAATGTTAATTTAACACTGAGAGTGTACAAATTGAACTAAATTGACGCGCTAGGGTCCATTTGGTTCCAAACTATCATTTAGCTGCATGGAACTCTGGAACTCCCTCAAGGACCCCTGGGGGTCCCCGGACCCCACTTTAGGAACCACTGATGTACAGGCACTGCCTGGGTGTCTGGCAGTGGCGGAATGTAAATTCACTGCACAAGTTCTGTGCTTAATTTTACTTGAGTAAGCCTATGTCAATTTGTTGATACTGAAACCTTGTAGGCCTACTCCGCTGCATCTCAGACACAAATATTATACTTTGGAAAAAAAAGAAAAAAGAAATGCGCAAATAAAAAGCAAAATTATAATAACCATTTTGTTGCTGTTGGGGAAAAAAGCCTTGTATCTCCATAACCTTTTGTGTTTTTTCGTAAATGAATGTCCTACTTTATCCTCCTACAGCGTCACTCAGTCAAAAGTATCAAAGTTGGCACATCTACACGCTCGAAACGCAGAGCGAAGCCACGTTTTGGCCTTGTAGATGTGCTACTTTTGATACATTTGAATTTGAATCCTCAAAAGTAACAGTATTGGACATATGAGGTTTCCTTTCCACCCAACAGACACTTTATTTTTGTTTAGACTGATAGGGTTGGCGTAGAGTCAGTAAATAGAATATGATCTACTGCCAAAGTGATCAAATACTGCAGTCTTGGAAGGGCTACAGTCTGTCTGTGGTTGGAAGTTGTCAAGTGACATGTTGTGGCCACTCACCACATCATGTATTGTTTCTCTCGTACCCTTCTCACTGCGCCTGTTTCCTCAAACCAACCTCCCCGCTGTTCTCCTTCTCTTGACATTTATTCTTTCTTCATTCGGTTGCACTGTTTTGCTCTGTTTTAGTGATTGAGGCCATCTTGTAACAGGAATGCCTGTTCTGATGAGTATCGTTGAGCAACATACTGAATGTCTTCCAGCTAGGGGCGACACATACATGTCTTCTGTCCTCGCAGATGGTGTGTTGCATGTGAAGTTGAATATAACATTGTATGAAAGTTTTGAAACATTTTCAAAAATAGCCATCCTACAAAAGCATCACGCATTTCTGAAAATTCTCAAATAGGGTTTAAGTGGTTAACCTCAGGGGATCAATATAGTACACAAATTACTCATACATGAAAAATAAATTACAGAAATGTTTCACTTTCAAATAAATAAACATTAAATACCATATGTAAAAGAAAGTTATGGAAAAATGACAATTCCACGCAAGGACAACATCAGTCACTAGATCCAAGAACAGGGGTTTTCAATGAACCTATCGTGGTTAAAATGGAGTTTATTGTTTCAAACATGTTTGAAGGTGAAATATCCCTTTTCAGGGCCGGATCTACCATATGGGCACTTTGGGCACGTGCCCAGGTGCACCAGGGGACCCTAAAAATAAAAATAAATAAATTAAATGTTCCCCACTAATCAGAATTAAATAAATGGTGTCTAAAAAAAATAGTGTTTTATTGTTGCTGAGAATGCACCTGAAAAGTGCAATTGTGTGTAAAGCAGCAACAATGCGCTAGATTGGCTGTTCAAGGTGGGCCCACTGGGCTGTGTGAGGTCAGGTGGAGAGGTGATTCTGGTGGAATAAAAGACGTGATGTCCACCATCCAGCTTTGCTTTGTTTTCATTCTGCATGCAGCGTCAGGTGGCTCGACAAAAAAAAGGTGAAAACACTGAAATACACTGGCGGATTCCTTCATGCATTGCCTTACTATGTGGGTCAAATAAAAAATAATGTGCTTGTTACTGCCTGACTCCCACTCTGGGGTGGGGTAGGCGGCCGGGAATAGGCCAATATAACAACCTAAAACTGCCCCAAAATGCCCCAAAACGGCTCAAATTTTGCGCACATGCATGTGTAGGGCGGGGCCTCCAGCTTCAGTGCCCAGGGGCCCTCAGAGGTGTTAATCCGGCCCTGTCCCTTTTAGTTGTTTTAGTAAATTGAATTCCAGACTATAGAAGCTTCTTATTACATTTGAAAGGTTGAGGATACATTCTTATTGTGGAGCTATAGGCTCACTTGAAATGGGTCTGGGCAATATAAAAGGATATTGTGATATGAGGCTAGATATCATCTGGGATTTTGGGTATCATAATATTGTGATTCGGCCTAAGTGTTGCCTGGTTCTACAGGCTCCATTACAGTACAGTGCTGTCATTTTACAAATGTTATCTTGACTGATTGTTCTAGCTGTTCCACTAAGTTGAAGTGCATCACACCAATTTCTGCATACAACAGAAATTCACCCATTCGTCACACTATTGTATGTAGGCCACAGAGATCATGTAGGCCTACCATTAATCTCCATGACGTTTCATAAAGATGTATTGTGAGAGTGCACCAGTTATTTGACCCCAGCAAGCCTTATATAATGGCCCGGTTTCCCAAAGGACACCTCTTACACCATGGTGTAAGAAGTGGTGTTGCACATGCTCAGTTGCTCCTCTAGGCTGCACACAGAAGCCTGTGAACATAAACATTCCGTGCATAGATGTGCCACGCAATGGTAGGCCTCAGGCCTGGTATGGTAGGCCTCAGGTCTACCATTCTGAAATTTAATTTAATAATATTTGGACTGCTGGACAGCTGACAGTAGGCTCTCTTTACTCTTAAAAAAATATATATATATTTATATATATATATATTATTAAATTAAATTTCAGAATGGTAGACCTGAGGCCTACCATACCAGGCCTCAGGCCTGAGGCCTATACCATTGCGTGGCACATCTATGCACGGAATGTCTATGTTCACAGGCTTCTGTGTGCGGCCTAGAGGAGCAACTGAGCATGTGCAACACCAGAGGTGTCCTTTGGGAAACCGGGCCAATGACATTTACCAAAACTAGAAAAAGTGCCCTTCTGGGCACAGGTCTCCACCAGGAGGATAGGAGTGTGTGTGTGATGTTTGGCAAAATGTTTAGGAGCAATATAAACGTGTGTGTGTGAATGTGTGTGTGTGTGTGTGTGTGTGTGTCGCGGCTTGGCCTGTTGTAGCGCCACCATGAGGCTGATTTTAAAACGGTCAAGTGGCATTTCTTCCAAAGCCTAGTGGAAATATGCACGCACAATTTCACCACAATCGGACGCTGCGTTGAGTAGTTGTGGCGATTTGTACAAAACGGGTACAAAGCGGACTACTCCTGAAAAGTTTAGAAGCCAATCGTAGCCAATGAGGGTGGATTATGAGAAATCAAACAAACCCGTCTTGATCACATGACTATGGAGAGCATGTGTACCGATTTGCGTGAAATATGGATAAAATCTGAAGGAGTAATATTAGAAAATGTGTTTTACATATGTCGGCCTCCTGGTGGCGCTATAAAGAGCAGATGGGAAAAATTCCAGGCAAAGGTTTTTCCTTGGCTTCTAGGGAGTTGGCATACAAAGTTATCCACAGATCCGTGCAGTTAGAGGTAAAAACACTTTTCGGCCAGTTATAGCGCCACCATGAGGCTGAGTTGAAAATGTTCATGTGGCATTTCTTCCTCGGCCTAGTGGGAATGTGCGTGCACAATTTCACGGAAATCACACAATGTGTTCATGATTTGCAGCATTTTTTTGAAACTGAGCACTCCTGCAAACTTTGGAAGCCAATCTTAGCCAATCAGGATTGAGTCTGAGAAATCTGAAAGACCCGTTTTGTTGAATGGCTCTAGAGAGACTGTACCAATTTGCGTGATGTTTGGACAAAATCTGTAGGTGTACTGTCCAAAAACTTGTTTTGCACAAAGCGGCCTCCTGGTGGCGCTATAACAGGCCGTTCTGGACATTCTGGGGCAGAGGTTCATCGTTGGCATCCAGGGAGTGTGTGTGCAAAAGTTGGCATCGACCGGGTTAACGGTGCCGGAGATTAGCTGTTCACAGACGGACGGACACACGGACGGACGGACACACACACGGACGGACGGACGGAGTGCAAAACATACTCTCTCCCCATGCCTTCGGCCTGGTGGAGACAATAAGGATGCCCGGGTCAAAGTGGTTATGCTTATTACGCTTGTGATTGGCTATGATTTTTAAAAAAAATTGTTAAAATCTAGCCTCACTATTCTCTAAAGGTAAACGTTACATAAACTATAGCTATATAACTCTTGGAGAGATGTGGGACCCACAGCCAGGTACAGGAATTCGTCTATCTCTGACAAACAGTGAGCGGTGATATATTTGTGTGAAGATAATTGCAGTTCAAAGTAAGCTGGTAAAGTTCACTTTGCCAAGATATCATGTGGGCTAGACGAGGGTGTAGGAAGATACAATGTGTGTGTGTGTGTGTGTGTGTGTGTGTGTGTGTGTGTGTGTGTGTGTGTGTGTGTGTGTGTGTGTGTGTGTGTGTGTGTGTGTGTGTGTGTGTGTGTGTGTGTGTGACACACGTGTGCGTGTGCGTGTGCGTGCGTGCGTGCGCGTGCATGCGTGAACCTGTGCACACGTGTTTGTATGTCTATTAACCAAGTTGGCAGTTACTGTGTGCATAGCTGGATCTAGAACATGGAAGGACAGGGTGCAGGTGTAGTTTATTTGGCAACTTACCAAATGACACAACGCATGATTCTGTTTTCCTGAATGTGGGATTGCGGAAACTACTTGATGTCTGATGTCATTGCAAATAGCAGCAATACAACATTTCACATGGTGTTAACCATTTAAGCCCTATTTTACTTTTTTTTTTAATATAACAAAAAAGCTGATCTACAAGCTCATTATCGTGTCATGGCGTGTTGCTTGTGTGTACTATTTTCTGAAAAAGAAAAAAAAACTATTAGAGCCGACTGAACCCAGCTTATGAATAAGCTTATTTGATTGCGACCTTTGTCAGACGATCACACATAAAATCACACATTGTTACTTGTTACCTGTGTTTTTTTATGTGCACGCGATCATTTCACTGAGGTACCGTATCTGAAGAGCAGTATACCTAGGGGATACCCAGCGTTTCTACAGTGTGGTGCCAAATATTTGTATGATCTTTCTTTCTGTCGCAAATAGCAGATCTACAATCTACAAATAGCAAACACGTCGCAATGAGATTGTAGATCAGCTATTTTCTGTCAAAAGTCAAGTTTACTCAGTATTGAGGTTTAAGTGGTTAAATCTCTGAAAAGATAACGGGTTCTATGACAACGGGTATAGAGGGTATGCATAATTGCGCATGCATAAAGTGAGTGGGAAAGTAGCCTGGGCACCATTTCATTTAGGGTATATGATCCTGTCGGGAGCGGATGATATCGTTACGTCATGTTGTAGTATTGTTTTGTAGTCGACAGGCAGGAACAACGGGGCGGCAACTTCCTTTTCCTTCAAACCGATTTTTCTCAATAAAAGCTACAGGCTACGAGAGCTTTTATTGTTATTCTTCCGGTTTGAGGGAAAAGGAAGTTCCGTTTGATTGTTCCTGACTTTACATAACGTAACGATATCATCCGCTCCCGACCGGATCATACAGACTTTTGAAACAGAGACCAGCCTTTCCTCCGAGGAAAGCCTGGTGAGGCGAGGTTAGTGGGAAAGTGTCACGTTTTTATGCAATCAGATAGGACTTTTCTGTTTGGATGTATGGGCTGTCAAGGCAGTCGTTTTTTGATGCTCAGTAGGTGTTTCCGGATAACTTCCGGGTATGATGATGATGTTACACGCATATACCCTCTATTGCATAACATGCATTCCATATTTTCATTGTTCCCAACTTGCATCGTTAATAGTAATTTACACAACACTCTAGTCTAAGTGTAAAGCTATCTATGACATCTATGTAAAGGTTTAATCTGCAACATAATTTCATGTAGTGGGGTTCCCTGCTTCATCTTGGGGGTCAGCAGCCAAATGCATATTAATTTGGCTGTCCTTGACATGAAACAGGTTTGAGAAACACAGGGTTTTTTTGTTTTACTTACCATGATCTTCAAGTCTTTGGCACAGTATAATAGGCTTCTTTTCTGTTCCCTCCGGCTGCTTGGTTTCTAATTGGAGATTATACTGTCAACTGTGTAATTAGGAATTAAATGCAACGATTCCATTATACTCTGTTTACCTTCTGGGTATCATGTAGTACACGCTCCAATGTAATGCTAACGGTTTGGCGTCACATCACGCTTGTGCCATGGACTCATGAAGTCACTAGCATAGACTCCCATTGCAGGAATGGAATTCATGAGGAAGCTCCAATGTTTGGAACTACAGCCCATAGCACCTCGCTTTGTGGTGAGATCAAAGCGTGACACTGTCACACCTATCTCTCTCTATGGGTCTGGTGGTACCAGTAAGATGCCCTGAGGGCGAGAAGCGAGGTCGCGTGCATTCATCCGCCTGGGTGACGGCAGACTGCTGGGCGCTTTGGAATGTGGGGTCAAATCAACATATGGAATGAATTCTGTACTGGCCATATATGGAGCGTGTCTTGAGTGTACAGGGTTTGATGAGGTCAGATCAACAAGAGTTGCGGGCCAGCTCCATATATCTAGGTGATGATCCAGTCTTCTCCATGTATGGTTATCCAGGGTTAGATTAGGTCAGTGTTGTGATCTTCATATATGGATATGGCCATATGGTGGTGTGACGGTGTCACGAGGCATGTCATGAGGCGTGACCATATATAGAGGCGTTAAGGGACTCCATGATGTCACAAGGTCAGATCCGTGTGTGTGTGTGTGTGTGTGTGTGTGTGTGTGTGTGTGTGTGTGTGTGTGTGTGTGTGTGTGTGTGTGTGTGTGTGTGTGTGTGTGTGTGTGTGTGTGTGTGTGTGTGTGTGTGTGTGTGTGTGTGTGTTCGCCTGCACATGTGTGCCCAGTGCCCTTACTTAACTTCGGTAACCTGGAATCTGGAGTATTTCGCTCCACACATAACAAGCCACCCAGAGGAAAACAACCAGTGACGTCATCGTCTCACACGCAGTGGGATGTTTTTTCCCCCTGTCAGCTTTCTTTGGACCTTTTTCATAAATTTTCAATAGAGAACCAAACAGAACTAACTAACACTAAGGATTAAAATAAGAACACTAGACGAGAGATTCCAGAGGATGAAGAATTTAGCTGACTGACCTGTTAGTAAATAAGATGCCGTGACAAGAACCAGAGAGAATTCCACAGCTGTGTTGAATCATGATTTGGCCGTTATCCAAACCTTAGCTCGCCTTTATCACGTAGCTTTTGCAGGCTGCAGAACCATATTGTGAACTCGCTCGCTACATGAATTAACTAAGTGAACTGAATATATAGGCCTACATATTGGAAATGTAGTCAACTTTTTTTTTCTCTCTCTCTCTCTCTCTCTCTCTCTCTCTCACAAGTCACATTTAAAAATGTGTGCATATTGTAAAAGCTCCGCTTGAACAGGTTGTGTGGAAATACAAAGCATGTTTTTGTCATAATTATTGCCTCAGTGAGCACATCTCAAGTCAGATAGCGTAATAACATAGCCTATCTCTGCTGTCTGGAAGAAACCACCTAACTCCAAAATGTTCATTCTTCATGGGGAAAAAAACATATTTTTAATTGGTTCAATATCTTTTTTAACCAACACACATACGTAAAGGGTGCTCAGTACAATTAGAACCCACATTAATGTACTTTGTCTGCTTGAACTAACTTGCCAGCTACGCATCATTAACATAATGGAGCCCAGACCATGACAATAAAAGCCCAGAACATCAGGAGGTGTCATCTTTGAGCAACGAGTGTTGCTCGTGTTTGTGGCTTCAAGGAAAGTCAGCCGAGATAATTGAAAACACCTCTCAAACAGCCTGTTTGAAGTCATGAGGTCATGACTCATGCATTTTCGATCAGAATCTCAATCGTCACAGGTCACACCCCTCCAGTGTATATTTACATATGCAATAATGCAGGCAACAAATACAATTCAATTCAATTTCAATTTAAAGAAGCTTTGAAGGCATGAGGAAACGTTTACATTGCCAAAGCAAGTGTCAAAATATAACAAAAACTGTTGGAAATGGGAAAAGTATATACAGTTGGAGGGGGTACAGCATTTTGTAAACAGCTATATCACATTGTGTCGTTATATACATGTTATACAGGGTATACAGCTTTTTTAAAACAAATAGCAGCAATTTCCTTGCAGTCACTTTGGGACAAATTGCAGCATTCTTTCTCAATACTATTTTAATAGTATACAAAAAAGAAACTCAGATTTAAGATGTGTTTAAAGGTAGCAGCTCTGTTTACATGTGCATTAGGTCTAGCGGTCGACTTGGTACAGATAGTAGTCCTTAGGGTGGTTGTATTCCATTGGCTAACCTTCTTTGATTGATTGATTGAAGAATTTATTAACAGTTTGCAGAATTACAGTACATTTCAAGCACAAACTCAATACAAAGGCTGTTAACTGTGAGTGGACGACCCAATTAAGCATTACACTTGTTTCCAATAGGGTCCACCATGTTCAAATCATCAAAACATTTAGAGACGTCTAAATAGACACTTCTATAGACAGAACAGGAATTCATCATAAAGGAGGTAAAAAGGGAAAAGAAATATATACAGTGAGGGGAAAAAAGGGGGGGGCGGGGGGGGGGGATTCAGATTTTACGGGGGCCAGTTTCGAATTGCAGCCATCCGTAGGTGCCCTTTGAGAGCGGTTTTGAAGGAGTCAAGGGATTCGCATGTCTTAATGACAGTCGGTAGGGCGTTCCACATTTTGGTGGCATAGGAGCGAAAATAATTTAGTCCCTTGTTTGTGCCGAATCTGGGTTGTACATGGTTCGTTGCACTCCCTCTGGTGTTGTGGGTGTGGACTTCGTTAACATTAAGGAAGTATCTAGACAGGTACATGGGTATCTTGGTGGTGTATCGAATCTTGTGGACCAGACCCATTGCAAGATGCTGTACTCTGTCGTCGACCCTAAGCCATTCCAGCCTGTCGAAGTGGGCAGGGGTGAGGTGGGTTCGGGGGGCTAGATCAAGTAGGAGCCTGACCAGTTTGTTTTGGGAAGTCTGGAGCCTGGTTTTAAGGGCCTTTGAGGTGCTGTGGTACCAGGAGGTGCATGCATAGTCAAAGAAACCCTGTACAAGGGCTCCTGTTAAGGTCTTCAAGGTGTTTTTGTTGACCAGTGAGGAGATCCTGTAGAGGAATCTTGTTCTATGGTTGACTTTTTGGATTACGTTGGTGGCCATTTTATCACCGGAAAGATTAGCCTCCAGGATGGAACCTAGGTAGGTAATTTCATCTTACCTACCTACTAACCAAGAAGCCATTTGCCTTGCTGAGATTACTAATAGAGCCAAAGAGAATGGATTCAGTTTTTCCCAGGTGTAAAGATAGTTTGTTATCAGTGTTTGTTATTCTTTTGTTTGTTATCAGTGTTTGTTATTCTTTTGTCGCAACAGTTCACAAATCTTGCTGCTTTGTTTGCACATTGTTCTCATTGTTCTCCCAGTAGGTATGGGATTTTGTTGTTGGTCATAGTTTCAAACTCACTTTGGGTGTGTGCACCGGCGTAGGGTCCATTGGGCCACGCGGGCCGTGGCCCAGTCAGTTTAGAGCTGGCCCAGTCTAACTTTGAAGAGAGGGGGTGAAAAAACAAGAAAGAAAGAAAAGTATAGCAAACCACAGCATGCAAGCCGCCTTTGTTTTAAATGGTCCCCCAAGCCGTTCACACTTCACACCTATCGGCTAACCCCCCCCCCCCGCACGATGCTAATTTGCCCAGTCAATCATTTGATCCACACTACGCGCCTGGGTGTGTGTAATCTGTGGGAAGTATGTGTCTCTGATGTCTTGGTATAGTGGGCAGGTGGTTAGAAAGTGTAGCTGTTTCCACCACATTTTGTGTGCAGTTGGGTGCACACAAAATGTTTTAGACAGACCTTAGACCTTTCTCTATTGCAAGGCTGTGTTCACTGAGTATGTACCTAGTCAAGGCTTTCCTGAATGTTGGGTTGTTTAGCGTGCTCTCAGGTATTAGACCAATGTATATTCTCTTTTTAGTGATAGACAGCATTCCATTTTGCTTTGGTTTTGGGTAGTCTCTTTCCAGTATGTCAGGTAGCTTTCTTTTTGTTTTCTTATAATCTGGTTAAATCCAATGGATTTTCCATTGTACAATACAATACAATACAATACAATACAATACAATACAATACAATACAATACAATACAATACAATACAATACAATACAATACAATACAATACAATACAATACATGCACCATAACCACTTAGACTCTATGTTCTTGACCAGAGTTTACTGTTTTCCCAGATTTAGCAAATCTGCATTTCTTTGTGTGTGTTTTTTTTGGGACACATTTTCTGTACTAGGGACACAAGTGTCCATGTGGTGGTTAAAGTAGTGTTTGTCTCTTTTGCCCGACAGGGTTTCACTCGGCAGATGACCGCAACCCGCTGTGGCCTGTTGTCTGTTCATGATCCCCCACCTGTCTTCTTCACGTGGCGACGCCTTGCAGAGGAAGGAACAACTTCATAGTTTCATAGAATATAATATACATGTATATAAAAACTTCACACCTGTGTGAAGTGAGGGGCGCTCTTATCATCATACGTCACCAATACATCATCTCATTCTGGCCAATCACAATTTGCGTCCTCACTTTTGTCTTCAATGTTTGTGTTTACACACTTTTATCTTCAATGTTCGTGTTTACACAAACCCTCAAAGCTGGACATAGGAGGGGCTAGCGCCCCTCAAAAAAGAAAGGGGGTGGTTCAGCCAGTTCCAACCTGCTCCTTAGCCTGTCATTTTAGAATTTAAAATGAAATCAAAATGTTGTGTTGGCTAATCGAAAATAGCAGATATACAAGCTCATAGCACATCGTGCCGCGCTATGACCTTTAGAAGTGCTATTTTTGAAACATTGTGAACATGCGCAATTTGAATATATATTTTTAAATCAAACATTTTTTACTCAAATCTTTGCGTCTGGGAGTCCATGGAACAAATTATTTTGTCATGAAAATGTTTGAGCACCACTGATATAGTAATACCGGTATATGTTTTTTTGAAAACTAGGATTTTAGAAGACATTTGTAGAATCGGCCTCAGCAGGTCTTAAAGGGGAATACCACTCATTTTCAACATTCTACTATGTCATTAACATACCGCTGGAAATAATAAAGTCCCCCCCCATTCAGGTTAGACAGACCTTAGACGTAGACCTTAGACCTTTCTACAATTTACAATTTACAAATTTAGCATTTAGCATTTAGCAGACGCTCTTAATCCAGAGCGACTTACATTAGGCAAGAACAAAAAGTATGGGAATACATCACATATATAAAATGCATTTATCAAGAAACATGCGTAAGCTAAGAACGTAACTAGAACATATCTATATAATGACACTATACATATTAACTATACTTATATACTATACTATGCTATACATATGTACTATGATGTGCTATGACTACATACAATGCAATTATTGTGCTGTCTACATGACATGCTATAAGTCTGAAAAGGTGGGTCTTCAGACTACGGCGGAAGATTGGGAGTGATGCTGCAGTTCTGATTGCACCGGGGAGTGCATTCCACAGTTTTGGGGCCAGAAGGGAAAAGAACTGTAGAACTGTAGGTCTGAAAAAAGATGTGATTCACCATGTTAATTATTTTTTTCAGGAGCGGATGTAGAATACGCACATCAACAGGCTGGGTGCTGGGCTAAAGAAACTTCAGTAGGTATTGGATGGAGCCCGCACACCATAGGTATAAGAAAGACGTTCTTTATTGAAAATTCTGACAACGTTTCGATCTATTTGATCTTCATCAGGTCATGTGAACATACACAAAAGTTTGTACTTTTATACTCAGGGAGTGCACCCATTAACCAATCAAAACACCACATTTTGGTGCCCCTCCCATCACTACAGGTGTGACACGTCACCCCTGAGTGAGTGGGTGGGGACCCAGACATATTGATGTAAATATAAACTGTTCAGATATTTTAGTGCACCAATTAAAAACAATTTAAAACCATTTTAAAAACATACATTTATACTCATTTCACCAATACATCAAATAAAGATCTCACCAGTCCTACTAGGTCTGTGGGCTTTTACATTTCCAATGTTTTTCCTTTTGATGTGTTGTTTTCCTTTTGTAAGGTAAACTCTAGTAACTAAACTGAAAAACTGAAAGATACTGATGTAAAATAGTATACTATGGAGACAAGAAATGATAAAGAACAATCAAGATAAACAACGGAAAGAAACCAAACCAAAAAATGATATATATAATAACACCAAATGATATACATGCAACAACATATGTAACATGCAACAACAATATATGGATTTGTTCAACACAGGAGGCCACCTTTTAAAGCTTAGAATTTTTTTTTTTTCCAGACCTCCAGTTCTAGGAAATACAGACAGCTCCAAGGTATGTTATATTAATGACAGGTAAAATGTTGAAAATGAGTGGAATGCACCTTTAATGGGTTAATGTCTTGCATGTGTCCCCTCTCTCTTTCCTGTCACTCTGCACTCTCCTATCTAATTCAATAATTAAATTCCAATAAATACATTCATCTTCAAAACTAAATTACGTCAAAAAATGGGTTTGATCAGTCTATAGAGGAACTACTTAATCTGGCTGAAACTTGCTAAGGAGACTAATTATTGTGGGAATTGCACAAGTGCCCATACTGCACAGTCGGCATAAAAATAGAGAACTGAATTCTGTGGGCTGCTTTCTTTGTTTCATTATGAGTCAGGAATGTTTCATAGTTGGACTGTCTAGTGAGTTAATAATACTTGATGTAGAAATTATGTATTATGGTAATGTTTGTACTGTACACTAAATTGGAAATCACTGATTTTGAACCATGTGGATATCTGCTGCAGAGCGTTTTTTCATTTTCAGAAGCATAATTAATTAATATCTGATGTGTAAAGCCTAATGTACGCTTCGGCTTTGTGTTAAATTGCTTGCAAAGAAGAACACATTAGACCCTATACACTTGATCAGGGTTCTTATATACTTAGAAGTTAGATTATCTATGTTTTCAAATATCATCACCTTCTTAAATTAATGGCCTAAGTAGTCATTAAAAAAAGGATCCAAAACAATATGATCATTTCACCAAAAATGACAATGTATGACTATTTAACTTAAAATATCATGTCAAGAAAGTCAGTACTGTATTTATTTTGTTTATAACTTGTCATAAGTTGTATTACAGTCATATACTGCATGAACTCTTGGCTCTTCCATTTGTTACTGCATGTAGGCCTATCATAATGCTTAAAGGAGCACTTCAACCATTTTCAACGTTATCTTTATGGTTCTCACTAATGCTCTTTATAAGATGTCTATCTACTACTCACCGTGCATCTCATTTCTCACTGGTGGGCTACTGTATATGGACAGTTCAGAAACCTGCCGACCAATGACCTCATCCATGTGGATTCCAATTTTCCAAGCTAATAGAAACTACTTCTCTTTCTGGGAATTGAACATACTGAAGTGAAATAGAAGCCATTGTTATTACATTAATAGCCTGCCGGCTGGTCCTCCGTTAAGCCAATTTTAATATAAGATGAAAACTATTAACAAGTATGACAACTTATAAACGAAAATGGAGTGATTAATGTTAAAACTAAAGGTCATTACACACTGGCGAATTAGCGACGCGATGCGAATAAGCGATCCGAAAATGCGAAATATTTGCCCGGCGAATTTATTCGCGTTTGCCTATACAGTGTACACATCTAAATGCGACGCGTATTGTGCGATTATATTCGCCGCCCCTCCAGTCTCCTCTCCTCCTCTCCTCTCCTCTCCTCCTCCACTCCACTCCTCTCCTCCTGCGTTTTGTCATAATTGGTATCCTTTCTTTCATACCCTGAAGAGAAGGCACTCAGGTGCCGAAACGTTGGTATTTAATAGAAGTTTTTTGTATCGTGATTCGTGACTACGAGCTGTGCTGCGTGCAACCTCTCCTTCCTTTACAAGTTTGTCTCCCGTCCCGTGGTCAGCACCTCCTCACTATTGGTGTGCAGCGTGCGCTAATACCTCTTTTGTTTATTGGTATATCCTACTATCCTTTCCAGTTTCCACCACTTCTTGTCTTCTTCACTACCGTGATGTGGTCCAGAGTCATTTGGGATCGACGGCCGGTCGGCTGCTCACCCGTGCCGTCGATAAAATTATAAAAAGGGGGATGTCAGCCAATTTGGGCCACGTTTTGGTAATTAGCCTGGGAAACTGAGAAAAAGCAATGCATGACACTAAATTGGGTTTATATGATTATAATTGACTGTTTAATATGTTTAAAGGACAACTTTAGTGTTTTTCAACCAAGGTTCATGTTTTAGGTTGTTATTAGAGAAAGTAAAAGATGAGTGTTAATTTTTCTTCATTTGCTGCTTTCTTTCGTTTTAGGGATTTTAGCGGTTTTTGACACAGGGGCGGGGGCATTCGAGCATGGGGCTAAATATGTATTTTTTTACAAAATTTTAGAGCGATTTATTTTTTTATTATTTACTATAGTCCTACTAAACCCCAAGAAATTACATCTGGCCACAAAAGATCATGAGATCTACTGAATGTGAATATATGACTACTCAGGGTAAATGCCAGGTGAAAGCAATCTCAGTTGTCAATGATAAGGTTGACAAATCAATAAAAAAAAACAATGGTGGCCTTCATCACGTATAATGCTGATGATCACGTATACTGCTTAGCCGACTTATTTTTTTTATGTTCAGCTAAAATGGGCCACTCAAGCTGCAAAGAAAAACAGTCATTTCTGATTTAAAATAAATCACACCCGTGTAAGTGAGGGGCGCTCTTTTCATCGTACATTATCCATTTATTGTCAATGGGAATTTAGTCTTTGCTCAGACACATGACTTAAATTCTCCTTTCATTGTGAATGGCATTTAATGTTTGTGTTAGGACAAAAATCGACACTATAGCTGAATATAGGAGGGGCTACCCTCAATAATGTCATTAGTCCTACATTGTATTAATAAAACCAGTAAGACGCCCTGAGGGCGAGAAGCGAGCGTGCATGCATCCGCCTGTGTACTTGACATAAAACAGTCTATGGTTGTTATGGCGGGACTCGGGAGATGCAATGCATCACATCTTATGATGCAACAGATGCAATAATATCAGTCATATATGACTACTCAGGGTAAATGCCAGGTGCCAGCCCTTAATTTTTGGGCCCATTGAGAACTTTTTGCTGGCTGCCGGGTGTGGCTGCACTAATAACTTACCCAGGGGGCAAAGGGGGTTGACCTGCATTTGTCATAACATACAAAGTTGTCCACCAGAAATAATATCTATGACCCACTAGGATCACAACCTATATGGACAACCTGGTCAATTGTTGGGCGAAAGTCCAATATGGCCGCCCCAATATTAGCCCCTATTAGTTATAATGGGGGGTGAATAGGGCAATTTTTTTAACAGAGATATTTCCACGAAACTTCACAGGTTGATCAATAATATGAATATGAACATTTTTTGCATTGAAAGTTTCCATGAAATCCAATATGGCCGCCACAATATTAGCACCCAGAAAATAGGTTTGGCTCGAACTTCTGAACCAGATGAGCTAGAAACGCAAACTTGGTATCTATTTAGGGGTTTCTGACCATGAGATACTCAATGGAATACCTATTCTTATTATTGGGTGTGTCTGGACCCTTATTGTGCATATTTACAAGATGGTGGCTACCCGAAGTAGTGCTTTTCCATGATTTCTACCATTACTAAATAGCTCGAACTAGTGCTGGTTGTCTAGGCTAGGACCCGCTGCAGTGGTGTCCGATCCGAACTTAAACCGGGATGTTTAACGACGCTAATTGGAATGGTGGTCTTCGTAAAGCTATGCAAGGTATTTGGGTTGTAAAGCCAGACACCTTGGTTCGTATGTGTTGACATGTTCTTGATCTTGGATCTTGTGTCTTGAGTGTGGTGTCTTGAGTCTTGTCCTATGTGCTGTATCCTGAATCCTGCGTCTTGCTTGACTGCTGTAGATTCTGAGGATTTGGGATCGTTGGAGATACCATGTGCGTTGCTTGGTAACTGAGGTTTAGAAGCTGGGAGCCGCCTTTTATGTTGTGCAAGTCTAGTGTCACGATGATGTCACCACTGTGTATATCCATCTTTGGAGTTTCTACATTAATCTGATGTCAGCTCTGGATATCGCCGTTGTCTCCATATATGGGACTATAGGTTATCCCATATATGGAGCTCTAAGTGAAAGCCTTAGCAACAACCATGATTGTTGACTGTTTTAGCAAACACAAGCAATTGGCTAAGATTCATGGCACAGAAGGGACATATTTTCTTGAGTTTGCATATTGTCAAAATGGCTGCAAACATGAGACATTACATTTCCTGTCAGATCCTATTACACAGGGGGCAAACCACGCCTTGTTTTGGATACCTGCATTTGCCATAACGTCAAAGGTTGTCCACCAGAAATAATATCTATGACCCAATAGAATCACAACCTATATGGACACACCGGTCAATTTATTTGCTGGAAATCTAATGTGGCCGCCACAATATTATCCCCCATTAGCCTAATGCGGGTGAATAGGGCAACATTTTTAACTGAGGGATATTTCCACGAAACTTCACAGGTTGATCAATGATATGAATACAAACAGTTTTTGTATTGCAAGTTTCCATGATATCCAATATGGCCACCACAATACTAGCACCCAGAAATGGGTTTGGCTCTAAATTCTGAACCAGATGAGCTAGAAATACAAACTCATGGTTTCTTCTAACCACAAGAGATATATAAATATTTTAGCCATAATTTCCCTCTATTAAGTATATTATTGTTCTGGGGTGTTTCTTTGCAGAAAGACATCACTCTGGCTGTATTTTGGTTTTGTTCTGCTGTTTCTGTTGGCATTTCCTCTGTTTATGTTGACATTCATCCCTGGCAGGGACGTGCATTGCCAAGCGGGACATCCCTTCCTTCACTAAGTATGGATGGTCTCTCAGTGACGGGAATGCAGTCCCCTGTCCATCTACAGAGCCAGCCTGGCCTATGTCAATGAACAAGACAATGGCTGGGTTTCCCAAACAAGAAGAGGTGTAAGAAGTGGTTCTACACATGCTCAGTTGCTCCTCTAGGCCGCACACAGAAGCCTGTGAACATAGACATTTTGTGCATAGATGTGCCACGCAATGGTAGGCCTCAGGCCTGGTATAGGCCTCAGGCCTCAGGCTTGAGGCCTGGTATGGTAGGCCTCAGGTATACCATTCTGAAATTTAATTTAATAATATTTGGACTGCTGGACAGCTGACAGTAGGCTCTCTTTACTCTTAGGCAAGCGGAGACAGTGCCCGCTTTTAAAAACACATCTATATGTCAAGTGTTTTTCCTAATTTCAGTTTTATATGTATTTGGTTAAAATGGGTAAGGTTTTAAAAAAGGCAAAAGCATGCTCTGTTGCACTGGCCTAAAAGTGGGTCCTCTAAAACTGCTTCAACTTCTGAGAATGTGTGTTTGGTTCATTAGCCACCAGATGGCATACCTTATAAGTATGTATGTATGTCTGTATGTCTGTATGTATTTAAAAGGGGGGCTTTTTTGTAAAATCCCAGCCTACAATACCTTAATATATTTAAAATCCAAAGTAAGGTTACCAGTGAAGGGCAACCTGCCTATTCACTGGGGACTATGCAAGGCAGAGGCGTCCACCCCCCTGAGTCCAAGTTAGACTAGACCGCATACCTAACCTATTCTAGCCTTCCCCAGCCAGATCCAGCCTAGTATAGCCTAGTGCGTGCGTGCGTGTGAAGGCTAGAATAGGGTCTGTCTGTCTGTGTGTCACGCTGTCACGCTTCCCGCGTCTTACTTGTGTAAAATCTATCTATCTATCTATCTATATATCTATCTATCACTTCCTGCTTCTCAAGACAGATAGCCTACCAATAAAATTAAAAAAAATAAAGTGGTCAATGTTGGATTTAACTTTGACTATCAAATACAGTTCTGACTCTTCAAATGAACATATTTTTCAATTAATTTAAGTTCTATGACACAGTTTTTCTCCCTGATCCACAGACCTCCTCCTCAGCTCTGATCAAGGTTGGGCACCCTAATCAAACTACTATTGTGACACTGCATTCCTTTAAATCCTGACATGGCCTTCATGAATCACTCATCATGTACTTAATTATCTGTTTTGAATCTCAGGTACGTTTCTATTGCATTGTTTTCTCTTCAACATAGAGTACAGTACCACACCTTAATGGACTGACACCAACTATTTAAGCTACGTTGACAAACACAAAACTAGTTTAGCTTGTACAACTTCCTGTCTCCTCATGTCCCCAAGTAACACTGTCCTCTGAAAGGCCATCTGCAATAACCTAATATGAAGTATACTGCACACCCATTCACCTTTGCAGCTAAGTGTCCCTTTCTCGGACTGCAACTGTACTTACTGTATAAGACCATTTTATTGAAATCCCAAACATGGAATATACTTGGACCATGCATTATGCCACATATAATGCCTGTCTCAGGATGGCCACCTGCCAGTATACAGTGGATAAGAAAGGACAATATTGCTGATCTACAAGGTCACAACATGCCGTAATGTGTTGTGAGCTTGTAGATCGTATTTTCCCCAAAAGTAAGTTTTGATAAGTGACTTATTTTAAAATGTGTAGCGCAGTGGAATAGAGTAGACAATATATGACACGTCAAGAGTCTATTAGTACTGTAGGCTATACATTTGTGTTCTGGTAATATCATTGATCACTTGTTTTGCATGTCCGTGGCAAAAATAAAACATTAATGCAAATGTCGATCACATTCACAAGCTGGCATAGTGATGCCCCCGGGTGCAGATAGCTGCTGTACTATCATGGTTATTGGTGGTGGCGGCAATACTAATAATGTTAGTCTGGATATATCAAATCCTGTGTTGAGGATCACACAAGAATAGCATGCACTTTATGAACAAAATAACACCCAAACCAGACAATTAATTAAAAGGTTTCATAATTACAGTCTGCTTGAGGTGTAATGCAGCTTTAAACGAAATAGCAGACAGTGGCACTGGTACATATCTGAACTCATCTTCTCCTCCTACAGTGCGTGTCAACCACATTAATCCCCATAGCCGACACTGGCATGGCCCTTCTCAGCTTCAATGATGTTTTTCATACCAATCGTTGCATAGAAGCATCATGGTTTTGTTATGCGTACACACCCATGGTACTGTGCCAAGAGAACTCACAAATCAAAACAAACAAACGCACGCACACGCAGTCAAGTTGTCTACCGATGTTAATTATCTCAAACCCTCACCCTAACCTAACCTCCCACGGGACAGCACACCTAAACCTAACCGCAACCCTCTCCCAACCCTTAACGCTGTTAAGGGCTCCATTTACGCTGTTTATTCAGGTTCAGTTTTGTTAATGAGGTACTCAGCAGCCCTGAGACCCGTAACAGGCCAATACCTAGTATGTATCTAATATACTTAACTCAGGTCCATAGCCCTAATGTCCTTTGAAGCCGTTGCATTAAGGCTATGGGACTGTTGTCTTCCTGCCCTCACATGAAATGCAGACCAGCCTCTCCTCTGTTGCAGAAATATAAAGAAAGTTTGACCAACTCACCAATGCAAAGGCAGATACACTCTGAGCCCCCCACCACAAGTATGAATTGCACTTTTTGGACAGAAAGGCCACTGTGCCCTCCACCGATATTGAAAAAAGTGCATTTTATACGTGTGTGGTGGGGGGCTCAGAGTGCATCCACTATAAGGAAAGTAGGCTTTCTAATAACACAAGCCGCCTTTGTATTGGTGAGTAGGTAAAATGTATGAGGTGAACACCACTGCTGAGGTGCTCTACCTTGACAAGCCAGTTGACCGGAAAAGAGTCCTACTCAAAGTAGGTAGAGTTATATTACGCTGCGGTGACCGTTCCCTCGACACTTATGCCAGTGAAGTCAAACACTGTGCCTAAAGGGATGAGTCAAAGGTCAGAAAGCCCACCTCCTGGGGTCACGGTGGCACAGTCGGTAGTGCTGTCGCCTCACAGCTAGAAGGTCCTGGGTTCAATTCCCGCTGGGGACGCTGTGGGCACTGGGGGTGTGTTCCCTCCTCTGCGTCATCAGGGGGTGCATACTTAGTTTAGACTAGTCATTGGTTAGACATGGGTTAAGGGTCAATCGGACCCACCAGAGCCCTCGGGACCCCATCCCCCACTCCCGCCACCCCACGACGACCCCCACGCACCCCCCACCCTCCCCCCACGGCAACCCGCGGCTTCTACAGACAACAATGGCCCTCCGCTCCCCTATTTCGCCATGGAGGAGATAAGCACCATAGTCAGAGCCAACGGACTTCATATCTTTCACCTGAATGTCAACAGCCTTGGACCCAAAATGGCTGAAATCAGGCATATGTTTCAATGCGGTAAGGCGAACATCATTAGCTTCTCTGAAACCAAACTTGATGAGTCAACCAAAGACCCAGAAGTTGAAATAGAGAACTATTCTTTGATCAGAAACGACAGAAACAGGCATGGTGGTGGCGTGTGTATGTATATTCACAAAGACACTGAATATGTTACTCGTACTGACTTACAGCATGATGAAATTGAAACTGTGTGGGTTGAATTAATTTTCAAAAAAGCTAAATCAGTATTAGTGGGCACCGTCTACAGACCGCCTGACCAACATGGGTTCTATGATATACTTGAGGGGTGCTTAGCTGAGGAGGAATGTGTAGAGAAAATCCTGATTGGCGACTACAATACAGACATGCAACGAAAGGAAGCACCTGTGTTTAAGTCATTCAGTAAGTTCTGTGATCTACATAGTGTCAGTCAGCTAATTACCCAACCCACTAGAGTGTGTGATTCTACTCAAACTGTCATTGATCTCATTCTGTCCTCGGACAAATCCAGAATCTCCAAGAAAGGGGTTATTGTATGTGGGCTTAGTGATCATTTTATGATATTCTGTACCCGCAAAATACAAAAACTTAAGACCGGCTGCCACAAAACAGTCATATCAAGGGACCTCAAAACCTACTCTAGTGAGGTCTTTAACCAAGTATTGGAGAGTCTGGATTGGTCCGATGAGCTTAAATGCACACATGTCGAAGAAGCTTGGCTTGGCTTCAAAACCAAATTTACATCAGTACTGAACAACATGGCTCCTTTGAGAACCACCAGGGGCAAAACCCGCTCGGAACCATGGATGAATCCGGACATACTGGCTGCAATGAAAGCCAGAGACAAAAAATGCTCTGAAGTTCTAAAATGCAAGTCAAAGCTAGCCAAGCGCTTCGACAGTGTTCGCCAAGCTCGTTTGAACAACCTAAATACACAACGAATCAAACTACGAAACAGTGTAACTGCCATGACCAAATCAGCTAAATGTAACTTCATTAATGATAAAGCTGAGGAAAACAAAAACAATCCTCATGAGCTCTGGAAGCTACTAAACAATCAACTAAGCTATGGTCAGAAACTAAAAACCAGATTTTCGAACATAAACATCAAATCTGACAACACTCTCATCACTGACAACCTTGATGTGGCCAACTACTTGAATATCTTCTTTACAAACATATCAACAACTCTGGTTAACAAACTGCCCTCCCACTCTGGGCTCTTTGGTGTAGAGCACATTACAACCTTCTACAAAAACCTAGGTGTTTGTAAAGACGATTTTAAACTAGTTATGGTAACAACTGATGAGGTAATTAAGAAACTGAGTGCCCTCCAACCCCACAAGGCCACAGGCCATGACAACATTCCCTCCAAATTTCTCAGAGACTCAGCCATCTCTATAGCTCCAATCATCACCCACATAGTAAACCTCTCCATCAAACAGGGACAGGTCCCCCAAGATTTCAAACTGGCCAAAGTAACCCCCTTGCACAAGAAAGGGAGTAAATTAGACCCCGGCAACTACCGCCCTATTTCTATTCTTAGTTCCATCTCGAAAGTGATGGAAAAAATAGTCTATGAACAGGTTGAAAAGTATCTTGCCACTAATAAATTATTGTACGAGTTCCAATCTGGCTTCAGAACATCCCACTCCACTGACACATGCCTCCTCTATTTGAGCGACCACATCAAACAAGAGGTGGACGCGGGCAAATACTGCGGCATGGTCATGCTGGACCTCCAAAAGGCTTTTGACACCGTGAACCACTCCATACTGGTTAACAAGCTAAAAGCAATTGGTTTCGATAGCACATCAGTGAGCTGGATGCAATCCTACCTGGAGGGGAGAGAACAGATGGTGGAAGTGAACGGAACACTGTCCCCCCCCCTCCCAGTGAGCTGTGGCGTTCCACAAGGAAGCATACTAGGGCCTCTACTGTTCCTAATATATGTAAACGACATGACTTCAGCCTGTGACTGCAACTTGTTCCTGTTCGCAGATGACTCAGCACTGCTGGTCTCGGACAGGGACAAACTGCAGGTTGAAAATGCCCTCAGCTCTGAACTCGGTAGAATCTGCACCTGGCTCGCTGATAACAAACTATCTTTACACCTGGGAAAAACTGAATCCATTCTCTTTGGCTCTATTAGTAATCTCAGCAAGGCAAATGGCTTCTTGGTTAGAGTGGGTGACAATGTTATCACACGTAAAGATGAAATTACCTACCTAGGTTCCATCCTGGAGGCTAATCTTTCCGGTGATAAAATGGCCACCAACGTAATCAAAAAAGTCAACCATAGAACAAGATTCCTCTACAGGATCTCCTCACTGGTCAACAAAAACACCTTGAAGACCTTAACAGGAGCCCTTGTACAGGGTTTCTTTGACTATGCATGCACCTCCTGGTACCACAGCACCTCAAAGGCCCTTAAAACCAGGCTCCAGACTTCCCAAAACAAACTGGTCAGGCTCCTACTTGATCTAGCCCCCCGAACCCACCTCACCCCTGCCCACTTCGACAGGCTGGAATGGCTTAGGGTCGACGACAGAGTACAGCATCTTGCAATGGGTCTGGTCCACAAGATTCGATACACCACCAAGATACCCATGTACCTGTCTAGATACTTCCTTAATGTTAACGAAGTCCACACCCACAACACCAGAGGGAGTGCAACGAACCATGTACAACCCAGATTCGGCACAAACAAGGGACTAAATTCTTTTCGCTCCTATGCCACCAAAATGTGGAACGCCCTACCAACTGTCATTAAGACATGCGAATCCCTTGACTCCTTCAAAACCGCTCTCAAAGGGCACCTACGGATGGCTGCAATTCGAAACTGGCCCCCGTAAAATCTGAATCCCCCCCCCCGCCCCCCCCTTTTTTCCCCTCACTGTATATATTTCTTTTCCCTCTTTACCTCCTTTTTGATGAATTCTTTTTTGATGAATTCCTGTTCTGTCTATAGAAGTGTCTATTTGTACGTCTCTAAATGTTTTGATGATTTGAACATGGTGGACCCTGTTGGAAACAAGTGTAATGCTTAATTGGGTCGTCCACTCACAGTTAACAGCCTTTGTATTGAGTTTGTGCTTGAAATGTACTGTAATTCTGCAAACTGTTAATAAATTCTTCAATCAATCAATCAAAGGTTAGGTTTAGGTGTGCTGCCCCGTGGGAGGTTAGGTTTAGGGTGAGGGTTTGAGATAGGTTGTAGTTGTAGGACTAATGACTGGTCTAACCAATGACTAGTCTAAACCAAAAACTGTCTAAACTAAGTATGCACCCGTCATCAGTGCCCATACCTGTGGCGGGGTTGGCGAAAGGGCCTTTCTGTGTGGAGTTTGCATGTTCTCCCCGTGTCCCCTAGGGTAGGTACCCTCACATGTTCTCCCCGTGTCCCCTAGGGTAGGTACCCTCACATGTTCTCCCCGTGTCCCCTAGGGTAGGTACCCTCACATGTTCTCCCCGTGTCCCCTAGGGTAGGTACCCTCACATGTTCTCCCCGTGTCCCCTAGGGTAGGTACCCTAACATGTTCTCCCCGTGTCCCCTATGGTAGATACCCTCACATGTTCTCCCCGTGTCCCATAGGGTAGGTACCCTCACATGTACTCCCCGTGTCCCCTAGGGTAGGTACCCTCACATGTTCTCCCCGTGTCCCCTAGGGTAGGTACCCTCACATGTTCTCCCTGTGTCCCCTAGGGTAGGTACCCTCACATGTTCTCCCCGTGTCCCCTAGGGTAGGTACCCTCATATGCTCTCCCCGTGTCCCCTAGGGTAGGTACCCTCACATGTTCTCCCCGTGTCCCCTAGGGTAGGTACCCTCACATGTTCTCCCCGTGTCCCCTAGGGTAGGTACCCTCATATGCTCTCCCCGTGTCCCCTAGGGTAGGTACCCTCACATGTTCTCCCCGTGTCCCCTAGGGTAGGTACCCTCACATGTTCTCCCCGTGTCCCCTAGGGTAGGTACCCTCATATGCTCTCCCCGTGTCCCCTAGGGTAGGTACCCTCACATGTTCTCCCCGTGTCCCCTAGGATAGGTACCCTCACATGTTCTCCCCGTGTCCCCTAGGGTAGGTACCCTCATATGCTCTCCCCGTGTCCCCTAGGGTAGGTACCCTCACATGTTCTCCCCGTAGGCCTAGGGTAGGTACCCTCACAAAAACATGCCGTAATCCTGGTCTCTAAACTACTGTACCTCCCCATGGCTAGCCAGAGCGCCTGATGGAGGGGAAAGGAACTGGTCGGAATAACGTGTTCCTTCCACGCGCTACGTCCGGCCGGGGAAACTCTCCCCTGTCAGGTGAAAAGAAGCAGCTTGGACTCCTCATGCATAGAAGGAAGCATGAGGTCAGTCCGCTGCCCCACAGGTTGGCAGACGAAGTGTAGCGCCCAGGATTACATTAGATAATTGACACTGGGTGAAAAAATGGGTTACAAAATGGTGGGATAAAACATTAAAAAAAAGCCCACCTCCTGAAATGTCCTGCGGCCATTTTGAAAAATGGCTGCCATCTTCACAGTACAAATCTAAATAGTACCACTGTATTCAGAAATGTAGGATTAGTCACCAGAATCAAGATCCTAGTTGGTCTAAAACTTGAGTTATTGGTGAAATAACAGCAGATGGCGGCCATTTTGAAAAATGGCTGCCATGGTCACAGGACAAATCTAAATAATACCACTGAATTCCTCATCATTGAAAATGTATGATTAGTCACCAGAATCAAGATCCTAGTTGGTCTACAACTTGAGTTATTGTAAAATAACAGGTGGCGGCCATTTTGAAAAATGGCTCCAATGGTCACAGGACAAATCTAAATAGTACCAGTCCAGCTGCTTAGCTCCAATATATATAAAGGAATTGTTCAGTTTGTGATAAAAGCATGACATTTGGTACACTTGTAGCCAAAGGCATTCCCAAAAGATTTGGATGTGGAGGCATCATGAATTTTCAACATGGCACCCATGGCAACCAGCAATAACCGTTTTTGAATGAGTTATGGATGTAATATGATATTGCAGACACAATTTGTTTAATTTATTTACCATACGTACTTGGTAATGTGTTTTTGGGATAATTGAACATTCTCATTGAAAATTCAAAATGGCCACCATCTTTTCTGACTGGTTAGTTATGGATGATCTCTGTGTCGAATTATACATTTTTGTTGATGCAAAATTTTAATTAGGAACTTTAGAATTTCTAAGAAGCTTCCTTCTATCTCATAAGACTCATTAAAGATAACGTGCTGTGATATATAGTATGCACATAGGTAGGGCTGCACGATTAATCGAATTTTAATCGAAATCGCGATTTTTGGATTTGGACGATGTCAAAAAAAGAAAATCGGAAATCGTTTTTCCCTTTAATTAGGGCATTTACGGTAAATCTCTCTTGCACTCGCCTGCAGGCTGCCGGGCTACTGTAGTTACTTCCTCCTCCCACTGCCGCGCAGAGAGAAAACCTGAAAGCAGCCTTAGCATGTCTGCCACGGGGAGCGATTAGGAACAAGGATTTAGTTGCTAAAATAGGCATTTCGTCTGGAAATGGTTCAGCTTCTCCGTTTCAGATGTGGAGTAAACTACTCAGCGTTGTAAAAGTTGTAAAAAGGGGATGCACACGCGCTTTGCACACGCCGCTGTGCATGTTTGTTTTCCAGGTGCTGGAGCAGATTGGGAACTTGGGAGTTGGGACGCTCGTGTTGCAGTCTCTCACATGCACAGACTTTTTACGGGGACAGGTTTTAGTTCCGACATAGTGGAGGGTCGGTCCCTGTGGGAGACGGCAGCACGAGTGGCTTGTTCCAGTGCCTGGAGAATGGACAGGCATAGCGGCGAGAGTAGCTCTGAGCCATAGCCCTAATGCTAATTCTACCCTAGCATTAGGGCTATGGACCAGAGCTAAGCGGCGAGTGGGTGCTGCTGCAGAACATGAAGCTTTAATATCAATACCGTGTCCCGACCTACTGTCCCTTCCCTTATTATCGTATCGCATCGAGGAGCCAATAGCCATGTGTGTCTGACTGTTGACTGTGTACGTCGCCTCGGCTAAAAACAAAGGGGAAGCCATCTTATGTTTCGCCGTACGACCTGTTGCATCAGCGTGCTAAAACATAGCTGATCTGCAAGCTCACGATGTGTCGCCATAGAGTATATAAAAGGATAGAGACTGAACTGGCGCGAAGCTCCGCCCCCCCAGCTATTCATGTCAGTGGAAGTTGCTCAGTGGCGTTTTGAAGCACCCGGAAGACTGCCGGAAGTACCGTCTCAGAACGTCTACTTCCGCATTTGACCACCACATTTTGGTGGTCAAATGCGGAAGTGCAACCGAGCGCTCAATGTTAAAGCCCAGCTGCACGGGGTTTCCCGGTCATGAATCCACGGGTCCGCCTGTAGTCCCTCCTCCTACCACTAGGGCCGAGCGCCTCAACGTTGAATAGCCTCACTGGCCCCTTGTGTGTCGCCTCCGCAACACGCTGTGAGCTAGTAGATCGGCTATTTTCAGCACGCGTAAAAATGGAGGATGAGACGTTCAGAAACTTTTGCCTTCACAGTACAAGCATCAGCTGTCACAAGTTGAAAAGAGATGTGGCATCATTATTTTTCACATGGCCCATGACGAGACAGAATCAAAATGGAAAAGGATTAGGCCTGTACAGATTCAGTGGCATTTCACATTGCAAAAGGGTGCAGGAAGAGTGGGCACCTAAACATTAAATTGGCTATTTTTTAAGAATGAATTTGGACATATTGTAAACGTTTTCACTTGTTTAATCCTAAAGGGGATTTATCTTTCTTTGTTTAAAGGGATCCCTGGCCAGACAAATATGCCTTAAAACACTATACTTGCCCTCTATAACTAAAACAACTTAAATATTTGTATTTCTTTAATAAAATAAAGTTAGGTAGTGTACACTGTTTATCTTTAACTCAATAGGAACTGCTCCTGTCGCAAGTTGAGGATGTCATATGACATAATGTCCAGTCCATGTGTGGTCCAGCCCCAGGGAATGTATGGAATGCACATGCTAATAAAAAGTATTTAAATATTGCTTTGATGCTCATATTATTCTTAGGAAGTATTAAGTTGTTTTTATTAGCATATGCATTCCATAGTGCTGGACCACACATGGACATATATCAACTTGCGACAGGAGCAGTCCCTATTGATTGAAAGATTCTCTATTTATGAAAGAAATAAAATATTTATGTTTTTATTTATTTGTATTCATAGAGGGCAAGTGTAATGTTTTAAGGCATATTTGTCTTATAGCCAGGGATCATTTTAAGGTTTGGACTTTATTCCAATAGGAAAATTCACATTTGTTTGCATTTAAAAAAAAATAAAAACATATTTTGAGACAATGGATTTCTTTTACTGAAAAAAAATCGAAATCGAAACCGAAATCGAGGTTTTAGAGAAAAAAATCGTGCAGCCCTACACATAGGTGAGATTCGTCCTCTACATAACAACTAGGAGCAGTGAACAGCCATTATGTGCTATGTCATTTGAGCCTGACGACAGTTCCAACAGGACATGTATAATCTCAGGAAACACAGCCCATACAGCCCAGTCTTTTTCCCACATGGCCATCAAAGCTTGATACAGTGTGACGACCCATATATCAGCACCATAGGGGCAGCAGATGGCTCAGGAGGTAGAGTGTCCATTTGGAAAGTGGAAGGTCCCGAGTTCGATCACCGGCTCCCCCAAAAGTCAATGTCGAAGTGTCCTTGAGCAAGACACCGAACCGCAAATTGCTCCCGGTGAGCAGGTTCTTGCATGGATTCCTCCGGCATTGGTGTATGAATGTGTGTGTGAATAGGTGAATGTAGCACAATCTCTGTAAAACGTCTTGGATAAAGGCGCAATATACATGCACCACTTATACCATAGAGTCAGTACCATAGTCGGCACCATAGTCCGTACCATAGAGTCAGCACTATAGTCCTTGACTCCTTACCATAGAGTCAGTACCACATCAGCACCAGAGTCAGTACCATATGAGTCAGCACCATAGTCAGTATACCATAGAGTCACCAGAGTCAGCACCATAGTCAGTATACCATAGAGTCACCAGAGTCAGCACCATAGTCAGTATACCATAGAGTCAGCAACATAGTCATTACCGTAGAGATAGCGCCATAGTCATGAACATATAGTCAGCACCATAAGCAATTTCCGATACTTAGCAGCCCATTAAATTGCAGCAGGGCTATGGCAGGAGAAAGCACACAAACTACCAGTGTTCCATGCATTGACGGGTTGTGACACTGTGTCAAGCATGTTGGCCACGGGAAAAAGACTGCGTGGGCTGTATGGGCTTCTGAGCTTATACACATGCCCTGTTGATATTCAGTTGTGAGGTAGAAGGAAGCTTCTGGCCAATTCCAAAGTTCAAAAATTACTGATTTGACACCGAGATCACCCATATCAGACAATCATACAAGTGATGGCTGCCATCTTGAAAAATGGCAGCCATCTTGAATATTCAATGACAATTTTCAATTGTGCAAAAGACACTTACCAAATACTATATGGTAAATGAGTCTGAAATATCATATTATATCCATCATTCATAAGAAAAATGGCTGCCATGGGTGCCATGTTGAAAATCCATGATGCCTCCACATCCAATTATTTTTGGGATGCCTTTGGCTATATGTGTACCAAATGTCATGCTTTTATCACAAACTGAACGATTGTTTTGGTTATCTGCTGCACTGTACCAGAATGAAGAGCCTAGGTGGTCTAGAACCTGAATTTGTAAAATAACAGCAGGTGGAGGCCATTTTGGAAAATGGTTGCCATGGTCCCACCATAAAAAATAGACCAATCAAATCAATTGTTTTGTCAAGTACAGCTGTGTCAAGACACATGTGCAGCATTGGCTGTTAAACTCAAAGGTCTAGGAGGCAGAAACCTTATAGCTGGCTCATTTTACCTGATGGCCCACTTTACCTGAGACCACCCTACATACAGACCAAAGTTTGGCGGAGCCCGTTGCTCGCTGCTGTTAGCACACCCATGTGCCATGTCCACACACACACACACACACACACACACACACACACGCACGCACGCACGCACGCACGCACGCACGCACACACACACCCAACAGAGTTGTAGGAGCCTAGGAGGGGTACACAGTGTGTGCTGCTGTGCTATCCCGACCTGCGTAGCCGGACCGGCTGCTGCTCTGTTGACAGCTATTGTACGGTACGCCGCTGTTTATACACAGCAACGCAGTTTGGGCTGCATTCTGATTGGTCAGAGGTGTTGCAGTTCGCCTGCGAATGTCTGCAAAATTCGACACCGGAGCGAACAAATAAAGAGCGAAAACGGTCGCATTTTCGCACATTCGCACATTCGCCACTGATGTGGAAGCTTGCATTGACTTCAATTGGTTTTAAAAAAAGGCGAATTATTCGCACGAATAATTCGCGTCGCTAATTCGCCAGTGTGTAATGACCTTTAGTCTTATGATTTTCTTATGGAATAAGATAACAGCAGTAGGAGAGTTTAAGCCTTTAAGCATGTTTGAGTGAGAATATACATACTATGAACTACACAAAGTGTAATGTGTTTTTAATAGTTAACCACTCCTGTACAGAAACTAATTTATGAACAGTCAGTGCTTACAACAGTCAGCTTTATATGAATCATTATGAGATGTGTAATCATGCCACATATCTTATGGTTCTTCAATCATTTTTAAGCACGTCTTTCAGACCAGAATAGCCTAATTATACTCATGCAGTATCGCATGCAGACAGCGATCACACGTTTCAGCCTTGTGGTTAAGATCATTCCGTTTTTTGACACCTTCGCACAATGGAACAGGCGTCACTCTGAGTGCCATTCAGCAGCGGCTCATTTCCTTCCCGCTACAATGCTACTACAGAAAGATGTTCTGCAAGGATAGTAGCATTTCTCATTCATCACATTATTGTCTAGAGGAGATAGCATCTCCATGAAACCAACACTTTGTTGTAGTTCTCTGCAAGCCTGGGCACTTAAAGACTTCAGGGGAATGCTCTACTGCCTTACTCTAAGGGGCCATCCAGATGAGGACGATTTCGATGTTTCTCTGGCAAGTAATTAGCCGATCTGCCCTTTTTGTCACACGGAGACGGCGTTTTGTGGGACTTAAACGGCTAATTTTGAAACTACCTTCCAGAGTGGGAAAGTTTGGAGACGCGACTTTCACGTCTCCGTGTGTATAGCAAATGCCGCCTAATTTACTGTGGATATATGTGGACTGTCAGCTACATTTCTCAAAAATATAAAATGCAATGTGTCAAGATTTCTTAAGAAGGTGTGGAAAATGTGTCCTTACCTGTATCAGAAATGTTATAGGTTAGTTATTTTCAGCTATCTCAGTCTGGATCGATTGCTTCCGGAAACAACTTTTTCTGTAGTATAGATTTGTCTCTTCTTGTTTTGTTTTAACTGTGCTGTCTTCTATGTAAGTGGGTTTGTATGTGGGGAGGGGGAGGGCTGTGGACGGGTGGTCTGTGTATTTTGTGAAAAATTTAAAATAAAAACAAATTATTCAAAAAAGAAGGTGATGTGCTCTGTGGAACTTCAGATAACCCTACAGTCCTTAATATTATAAACACTTTATAACAGAACAATTTGCAGGTGTCTGCAAATTGCAAACTGCAAATTGTAACCCCCCCCCCCCCCCCCCCAACTGTTTACTGTACATATTTCTTTCTTATTACTACTATATAATGTGATTCTGCACATTATTGTATATTATTGTCTTTAAATGTCTTGATGACTTGAATACAGGACCGTTTTCAATAAATATACTGTATTCGAATAGTATAATGTTTTTTTTACAAACCTTTTTTTACAACTGACTTTTTTTATTTTGTAGAAAAACAAGATGAAAACAACCACAAACTGGAACATTATATACAATAGAACTTTTTACAAACCCATGACAAAAGGTCATGAGGAACTTCAAACAGAAACAGCAGTTTAAGTTCTTCATAGTCAGACGTTGCTATGTTGCTCTGCTGTATTAACTGATGTACCAAAGGCAATGAAACCCAGAAACTATGTTTGACCACTATTCTCACCTTAATATGTGTGTTAATCAAAGTAATTACATTTGATAGGAAACTATTACATGTAAGGTTGCTATTGTGCACTGTAAAAACATTCATGAATCTAAATGGTATAGCATGATTGAGCATGGCAAAAACAGGTGATTCTAATCCTGTTACAATTCACTGTAAAAGAAAACCTGGAAAATGCCCGAAACACCTGAGCTTGATGGTGAAGACAACGATGACTTTGGAAAAAAGTGATGGACGCAAGGAAAGCAGTCGACCTGCTGCTGAGAGGCTCCGACAGCAAATGCAAGAAGGTATCGCATTGGCATGGTGTGGACGGTGGTGGGTAAAGTCCTTGGAATAGTCCTCGTATAGAAATCTGGAAAGGTGCATGAGGAGCTTTGAGGTGTCTTTGGTGTCTATGTACAACGTTAAAAGTCCTGTCCTGTGGTCCTCATATCGAACAGCTCTGTATCTGTTGATAAAAGCTGCTGTGGATGCTCCAGAAATCGTCTGGCATTGCCGATAGCCCGACCCCCAGGTCTGTGTACATGGGCAGGTCTAGTTCGTCTGAAACGAAACAAAGCAGAAGAACGTGGTCAGGATTGCACACAAGATCAACGGACACTTTTTGATATCATGGAGATCACAGATCTCGTCATCAGCCCTGCAGATACTTTGTTTTGCTCACAGGACGATCTTGATCTTTGTGCTTAGGTTAGTTACTTTGACTAACAAATTAGCCTTTGCAGGCAAATCTCTGATGTCACGCAGTCCTACTAAACATGTGTGTTGATGTAAGCAATCACAAAGCGCTAACACTTTCAACCTGGCGTCCCTGTTCTCACCACGTCATTATAGGTACAAAGTTTCAAAGTCACAATGAAACAACACACTGTGGGCTTTTAGAACAGGTATTTTACACCACATTTAACACCAAATCTCTTCCTCAAATAGTAAATAGAAAACTTCACAACGCGTAAGCTTGTAGATCGACTATTTTCACCTAAATGTTCGCCCTAGAATAGGGACACTAGGGTTTGTGTGGTTACAGTAAGTATGTATAATTGCCCAAATATTGTGAAAGAGGCTCAGATCACTGCTCCTCCAACCAATCATCTAGCAGCATTATTTACCTGAGGAAGTGTCACTGCTCCCTTGGCTCCCAGGGCTTGAGTAGGAATATGGGTCTATGCATGCTTCATTGCTCAGGAACGACTTGTCGTCTAAACTGCTTGGCCACTGTGTCTCTTGTTCCAATTGCTGGCAAAGCTGAAAGAGCAATGCTGGAGTCAGTATGGTTGCATTGTTCGTTGTGAATTGACCAATGTTTTGGATTAGTAACACTGAATCTGAAACAGCAGAATATAAGGCCAAGCATTCCTGACAATGACAAAAGCATGCTAGTAACCAGGAAGGAGAATAAAAGCCACACCTACCTTAATAATTTCGTTGGTGTCATCATCGTATTCTGGAAGATCGGAGGGGGGGAGAAGGAGAGGGGGGGAAAAAAACATGAGTATGGCACGTTTATGATGATACAGTTTTCAAATGGTGTTAGAATGGTGTCATGACTGCACACTTTTAGTTTGTGCTGACCTTCAATTCAAGCCAATAAATGGCAGTGTATTGTTTTGATCTCAAAGCTTTACTTTGTAAACTTTATTTTATTTTATAACATTAATATCCCAACCTAGCATGCTAAGTTATAACCATCCAAGCTAAGCACAAAAACGGTGTGACTCTGAAAACACCTCCAGTGACAAAACAGCAAATATACCATTTGAAGGTATATTTATCCAAAGCACTCTTACAGAATGAGTATTGCGTAAGGTGGAAGTAAAGCCTCTGACAAAACCAACAGTTATAATTTGTGTGGCACTGGTATCACATTACGGTTACACTATAATCTTACCAGGGCTGTGTTCTGGTGACACTTCGAACCGTCGGTGGTACAGGTCATTCGTGCTATCTGGACCGATCTCCACTGACGTCGCCCACTCAATCTCCGATGCACTCACATATTTGAGCTCTACGAGACAGAGAAACATTCAATCAGCATGGAGGCTCCAACTTTCTCCAAAGAGGCACACTTTAATGATAAAGCTGTCTGTGTACTTGATGATCAAAATAAAGGGGTCCTTGGGTGGTACCAGGGGATCCCCTGCTAAATTTGTTAATATAGCATGTCATAATTTTAACCACTTTAACCATATTTTATACTTTGGCTATTCATAAATAGCAGATATACAAGCTCATATCGTGATGAAATTGTAGATCTGCCTTTTTTTTTTGCTTCTGGAGGTGCCTACACCCTGGCACAAAACATTTTCAAAACGAACATTTTCATTTTGGGGGTCCTTGCCATGAAAAGGTGTGATCAGCACAGGTAATACAGTAGTATAGCATGCTTTATTCCAGTGTATATCTTTCTTACCTTGGTGATCTGTGCTGTCCACTGTGTTCTCCTGTGTGGAGGAAGAGTCCTCGTGCGTCTGTGTATGAGGAGCAGGAGACTGGACGGGACTGCAATCCTCCACTTCCTCTGTCTTGACCTTTGCGTTCTGTCAAGAGGAAACAGAAAAAGGGGACATACAATTAGTTTACAGTTAGACTGATAAGGAAAAAGCTGTTTTAAGTCATGGACACAGGACAGTTGTCAGTGAGCCAATGTGTGTTGAGATAAAATGCCCAGAGATATGAGCCATAGCCAGCTGTCTTAGTGTCTTTATAAACTATGCTTAAGCCTTTGTCTAAATATGAATCGATTACAGTACTTTATGTATAGAGCAGACAAAGGATTGTAAAATGTTCCAGGCGCTCTGAAAAGGGACACAGTACAATGTTGAGGTAATAAAACGTCTATTTACCTTGTTCTTTCGTCTGGTATCCCGCGCCTTGCACCCAGCTGCGCAGATTGGGTGGGGGAAAAAAGTTGCATTACAACACTACACTTACAACACAACACTCAGTTTATGTATGCTACCATATGGTGCTGATTCATATAGAATGAAAGCAGGCACACAATTGACATTTAAGACGCTGCATGTTGTGCATGTTTACTTCCTGTTAAGATATCTCACCTTTATATTTTGTGGTGGCTGTCAGCAGCCTGTAGACACGTACTGCCTGGTGGCCTTTATTGATGCTCTTGTCTTTCACCTCCTCAATGTCGGGCAGGGAGTTCATTGCACAGCGGAAGTTGGCTTTCCATGTCTTGGGGTCAGGAGAGTTCTGGCCCTCGATGTATTTCCCTGTGGAATAGTAAAGTTGAATAATGACAAATGAATACCCTGGCCAGTTTACAGTAGGCCTCGTCTCTCTCTCTCACACATAGTTTTCTTTCAGTGTGTGTGTGTGTGTGTGTGTGTGTGTGTGTGTGTGTGTGTGTGTGTGTGTGTGTGTGTGTGCGCGCGCACGTGCACATTGCACTTGTAACTGCATGTCACCAACCCACCTGTATGGACGGCCCACCGCTTGAAGAGGCAGGCGTCCTTGTCCACCTCCCAGCCGTGGCGTGCAGCGTGCTTCCAGGGGATAGAGAACATCCGCTTGTCCTGAAACCATAAGGCATTACTTTGTCAAAATCAATGTTGCAAAACATTGATAGCTCTGGCCCATATAATGTTAGATGGACCAGAGCTAATGTAAAAACAGTTACAGTATATACTTGACTTGACTGAATCAAAACAGCCAAATCTCACCTTATCAACCCACATCAGACCAGAGATACTGTTAGAGTCGATCATGTTCTCCAGCCAGGGCCTCATCCTCATTCTTGTCACAGGCATTGTTTTCTGTAGGGGTACATTAAACACACAGTTTTAGACATGATGTGGCAAGTCTAAAACTTAGACATGCCACAGATTCCTAAGGGAGATTCCTAAGGGACTCCCTCAGTCCCACAAACAAGCACAAACAATGGACTAAATTATTTTCGCTCCTATGCCACCAAAATGTGGAACGCCCTACCAACTGTCATTAAGACATGCGAATCCCTTGACTCTTTCAAAACCGCTCTCAAAGGGCACCTACGGACGGCTGCAATTCGAAACTGGCCCCTGTAAAATCGGAATCCCTCAAACACGAACGCAAGGACAACACAAGAGACGGTCGCGGCCACACAGCCAACTCAAGGTATGACCACTGAGCCAACTTGGGGACCCAACGCAAGGACAACACAAGAGACGGTCACGGCCACACAGCCAACTCAAGGTACGGCCACGGAGCCGACTTGGGGACCCAACGCAGCTCCTCCAAGGAAAACAAACAAACAAATTAACAGAGCTGAATGTGAATCCCCCCCACCGCCCACCCCTTTTTTTCCCCCCTCACTGTATATGTTTCTTTTCCCTTTTTACCTCCTTTATGATGAATTCCTGTTCTGTCTATAGAAGTGTCTATTTGTACGTCTCTAAATGTTTTGATGATTTGAACATGGTGGACCCTATTGGAAACAAGTGTAATGCTTAATTGGGTCGTCCACTCACAGTTAACAGCCTTTGTATAATACAAAGGCTGTTGTTCAAAGCACCATGTTCAAATCATCAAACTCAATACAAATTGTATTGAGTTTGTGCTTGAAATGTACTGTAATTCTGCAAACTGTTAATAAATTCTTCAATCAATCAATCAATCAATCCCTTAGTCCCTTAGGGACTGAGGGAGAAACGTTGCTCAATGTTGATTGTATAAGCGATGAGGATGCGGCTCATATTACAACAGCATGAGCATAATGGTTAAATGTTTCGAAAAGGACAGAGCTAGGAGGCTACAGTTGTAAACGGAGAAATGTGACTTTAGAAAAGCTTGTAGGATAGACTAAAAAACTACCAAATTAATTAATAAATCAAATAGAAAATACCACAAGTAAAACCTTTCCATGGCATTTGGGGAGAGCAACTGTCCCAGGCCCAAACTCAAACGTTGTTTTGTTTTGCCGACAAGAACAGATCGTCAAGCTCACAGCGTCTTGCAGATCACGTCTTGTCGGCACGCGACGCCGGTCGAGCGATGGAGAGGCGCACCTGCATGCTCGGCTTTTCCGATCACGCCGCGCTCCTGTCACTCAGTCTCAGTCGCACTTGTAACATGATAGGGTAGACTATAATTGTTTAAACACGTGAAATAAACGTTTTGTCCCTCATCATCTGACAAACGTGCAAACTATTGTAAGTAGCGTGTGTGCACCGGTCTAGCGGTGCCAAAAGGCTTGAGTCTTGCAATTTGCCTTGAATGCAACTTTAGAATTAGTTATCAAAACAAAAACTTACAGTTGCAGAGTGGTGGGTTTGTTATATTCCAATATGTCCCGTAAAAACAAAGCAATAATAGGTATTCCGTCTCTTCTTATGGTCACGGTGTGTTCAAGAAGATGCTGTGGCAAATGTCTTCTTGATTGTACATGTATCCAGTGAGAGCTGTTCAGAGAACTGTAGTAAGTGGGCAGTCAGAGTTCTACTATTTATACAGACAGACGCTTGGGGTTTTCCCCAGACTGCAGCCCTGCTCTGATGACAGCCAAACAGCAGTCAGTGCATGTGTGTGACGCGCCGAACAGCGCCGCCTGAAGGCGCTCACATTTGTTGCTCCATTTCCCAGAAATCACACGACTATAGTAGAAGCCCAAGCTAGGAGGAAGTCCCTGCAACAATAATAAATAGACTGAACGGCATGCAGCGCATGCAGGTCCAACCTGCTAGAAAGGTACAGTCTGCTGCAATTTACAGTAGTCTTATCACATGGCCATGGGCACAGTTAACCTTTTGCAAACCTAATCTTGCAAATGCCATACTTGTGCAAAACTCGACAAGATTGTATTCATAATTGGCCAGACACGTTCGTAGCCTACGTTCATTTATTTGATATTTTTATGTGGCCTATATCTATATACCATGTAAAATGTTGCGATTCATGCCTGGGTATAGCTTGTATATAAAATAATTACATTACACCTTTAAACGTATGGTAAGAAAAACAAACTCGAAGTTGTCATAATTAGATTAGACAGCACAGCAGTGCATGTCTGCATGAATTAAATAATTTGTTATGATGTAAAAAATAATGCATATTATTCGACACTGATACTAATCTTGTTTGTCTGTCTGATTTGCAATATATGGCTTAATTGTTTCCATTGGGGTTCTGTAATCTGATCAGCAAACACCTCTTCCAGAAAAGTCAAAGTCCGTCCGGGCACTGTGTGGTGGTGGTGGTATGATTGACGATGACGATATGACACACAAAGAGACAAGCCCTTTAGAATAAACTGCAACCCAAGAAAGAAACCTATCGTTTACAAGAAATGATGTAGTACCATAAGTCGTCGATAGGGGGAGTCCAAAGCTGTCTTTAACCAACCTGCTTGCTTTGCTTGGGAACCATGACACAGCTTGGTGACAGCCAGCTGCCAGACAGCACATTGCTGCAGGCTGCTGCTGTGTGCGACACTCACTGATACTCAACTGGCATCATGGCACCACTGTTATATATTCTACTTAATTAACAGTCGTTTCTGCTGCCGAGAAACAAGTTAAGCTGTACGACGTGCCCTTAAAAATGTGTCTGGATCTGTGAATGGTGACACGCTTCATTTTCATACATCTTCTTCCTCGGGAGTCGGGTTTGTACTGCACACAACACATCATTAGTGAATTTTCTGCACATGGATGGGATTATTATGGGAATCTAGGCGACAAGATTTAAATGTGTGCAACAGTGCAGGGGCAGCATGGTCGCTTGTCACTATCAATAGTTTTGGGAAACTCCGCTCGCTCCACGTGCTATGGCTGTTAGTGCTGCTGCGGCTGTTATACCTCTGCTTCCATGGGACTTCCCATGCATGATGAAAGCTGCATGAAAGCACGAAGGGAGGGGGAGAAGGGAAAGGGAAAGGGGCGTGAGTGTGTGTGTGTGTGTGTGTGTGTGTGTGTGCGTGTGTGTGTGGGGGCGGGCATGTGAGTGTGTGTGCATGTGGGTGTGTGTGCATGTGAGGAGCGAGGAACCCAAGGGAGTTTTGATGCTGGAGTTTACGCAATGATTGTATATCTTTGGGATTTTCCAGCGACGACAATTCTCTAGATAGAGTAGGTTATAGGATATTGTTGAGGGAAATATTACTCTCCCCAAAACAATTAAACTTTATCACAAAAATATATATTTTTAGTAGCAATAGCACTGCAGAGTGAAGTGCAAGCATACATGTATCTTTAATAGTTTTTAAGGGATTGATTCAGCATTTATAGGGATTCAAAAGATTAGGCTTTTGTCTTGAGCCTGGAAAAGGGATAATCCTGTCTATATAGATAAGATAGAAAAACTATTGTCCATTACATTTGCATAACATTGCCTGCATCACACACAATTTGTAACAGACAGTAAAAACAAGCAACCAACCAACCAAACAAACAGCTAAAATACATATGATTATATATAGGCTACTATTATAATGTACTAATAGGCTATAATAATGTCCAGCAGCAGTTGTGTTTGCTTGACTTGGTCTTGGGTTCTAGTGGGGGATTAATAGTTCAACATTATAGCCTACAGTGTGGTTAATTTAGCCAATAGAATGACTATGTTTTCCACCAGCCTCATCAGCCTCACTTTTAGCCTATTGTAGCCTACATGATTAAAGGCTGTAACCATGAAAACACATTTCATACTTACTATAGGCCTACTCATCCTTTCATGACAGCATGTGGCAACAGCAATTTACAAAGAGGTCCTTGTGCCATTTTCTACAAGTCGAGTCGATTCAATAAGCATGATTATGACAAACAGCGAGTGAGACTTTTTTTCTGTCTAGTGTAGTAGGCCACCTTGCTATTTCCCAAATGCAGATCCTTTATTATCCACTGACCACTGAATGGTTATTCCCTCTGTTGAATGTTCTGCACTCTCTTTGTAGGACATTTCCTGCTGACTTTTCCCCTCCCCCAGTGCAGGCCTATACCAGGCGTGCCCACACCTTTTGGACGTCTGTACTATGTCAATCAATCAAGTGGCAGCTAGATGCCAAAAAAATATATATTACTGTATATTTATTTTTTACGGTCATCTGATCTACCTCCACAGCCTTTGTGATCTACTGGACTGGTAGATCACGATCTACCTTTTGGGCACCCCTGGCATATACCATGATCTCTCCCCACTGGTTCCTGTTTGTTTAGCTTTTTAAGAGATATTGATCCTGTTTTATTACAGGCCTCCGTGGGTGTAAAATAGTGTGCCAACTGAGTGCTACAATCTACAATCAACCTGGCGTCCCTACTTGGGCATGACATTACAGGTGAAAAGTTTCTCACCAGTCTTTTGATTTTCTGAAAATTCGAAATTCTCAAAAGTTTCAAAAGTATTGCAAGAAAGCAGTTGTGAGATTATAGATTGACGATTTTCGCTATTCGTTGTACAACAAAGGAAGAGGGACAAGAGAGGAGCTTGAGGCTTTGGGGAGACGCCCAAGGCCCAAGCGGCTTGTGAGCACAATCTCCCCTGGACCATCTGCCTTTGACAGCTCAGTTGACACTGGATCAACGCAAAGCCGCTGTTGGTGTGTCCAGAAGCTACTGTCACTGTTTCCACTTCCTGGTGGGGGGAGGCAGGTGGGAGGGGAGTGGGGAAGCCATGAGTAGGGGCTGAAGACTGTAAGAATGGTAGATAGATAGACCCAGGGTAATTCAGGTGTCATAGCAACAGAAAAAAGTTAAAACTCTACATTCAGATAGTAATCATTGCTATATAATGTTTGTTCAATAGCAAGGGCCTCCTTGTTCTCTCCAGCTCTTTAATGAACAGAACAATCATTTTCAGGTGGTTTGCCAATTTCATCCATTCAGGAGAGAGTTCATATTGAAACGGTCCTATATAACCACATGGTTATGCAGTACAGTATATCACTAACTTGCACTTACAGTGTATAACCTTCAGTTATATAGTACAGTATACAGTATCATGTATCACTAACCTATAATACTTACATTACTCACATTCCTTTACAGTAAGATAAGAGGGCCCCTTTCTTATGCTTTGTTTCAGACAGCAGAGGGCAGAGAGAAAGGTAACCAAGGGCAGTTTACAGTTTATAGAGACGAGAGATATGCGAGACAAGACAGGGGCGGACGTGACGCAGAGGTACCACAAGAACAGCGCGAGGGGTACTATGATAGGAGCCAACCAATCATATCAACGCTCGAGGGGTACTACCCGGAAGACTTCGTCGTTCTTCCGGTTGCTTCAAAATGCCACTGTCGCTCCTCAATCCATTCTCTAGATATATTATAGCTCTATGGTCAAAATCTTGTGCACGCATATGACTTTTAGCCCACTGGGTTAGAATGAACAGTTAGCTGAACAAGATGAATCTGCAGTCTATAAGAGTGGTGCTCCAGGCCTGGGCCATGGCTCAGTGGTCCAGGCACCTTGGCTGGTAATCCAGTCTGGCAGTGTGCCGCGGGTTCGACTCCCGATCCTGACGGCCTTTACTGCATGTCTTCCCCCCATGTCTCTCCCCATTTCCTGTCAGCCTATACTGTCTGTCCCTCCATAAAATATATAAAATAAAGGCAAAAGCCACAAAAAAAAAAACATTTATAAAAAAAAAAAAAAGAGTGGTGCTCTGTTAGTGTACCATAGCGTACACTAACGTATACGCTATGGTCACCAACACGTGCAGTTAGATGACTTAAATCTGACTTAAATCACTATCTGCCGGATAAAAAGGTTATCTACTACATAAACTACCTTAAAGCAAAGAGCAGACGTGGACCATGAGGAAGAGCGTGGGATTGGGGTTAGATTGATGCACTGCAGCTGAGATCTATCTTATCGCCAGTGTTGTAAAAAAATAAAAGCTCTTAAAACGTGGGCAGATAAAGCACCTGGGGAAGACAGGGAGGCTAGTGCCCTCGCCCTTTCTTGTGGTTTTGGTCTACTGTCTTGAATAAGCTTTTTAAACAGGTCTTTTGTTTGCAGCTCGACAGGTTTATTTTCTATTTTCTTTCTTCTGCACGGAATAAGTGAATACTAGCTTTTAAGCAATTTGGGAATCCCTTTAAAACGTCATTTTGATATTAATCACTTGGCTTTCCTCTTAGGCAGGCAACATAATATTGTCTGTAATTTGGTGATGATAATTGTATTGATTGTAATTTCAGTTTATATTATGCAATGTCTACAAAGCCAAATCTCTACTGGGGGAACATTAAGGCATTGTAATCTTAAAAGATTCCTACATTTAAAACCTTTGATGCATCCATTCCTCATCTCCTTGTCTTCAGAGGGATATGGAATGTTATGCTTTTGACCTCTGGGAATCTGACCTATGAAGAGCCTTGTCTATCAAGGAAAGGGGAGTTGTTGACATTAATAGCTGAGAATGCCCATTACGCCTAATTTATTGTTCGGCGGTGTTCGAAGTGCCGAAAATAACCAATCTACATGCTCACAATGTGTTGCATCTGTGCCATATTGTGAGCTTGTAGATCAATTATTTCTGGCGTGCAACACCGGTGTACAACAAAGTATAAATCGGGCTATACAGTGCACTGGTATTGTGCATGTATTGATAGCTCAGATGATAGCATTGGGAGCTTTATCAAGTACAGTACCTGCTCTGCACCAAGGGTAGGCACCATTTGTTACACATCCAATAGTTACACCATGGATATGGTGTAACTACAGTCAGGGCAACAACAATAGTGCCATGTAGATTTAAGACATAACATAACTTTTTGTACATGACAGTGGTAGAGTGGAATAGACTTCCAGTAGACATAAAATCTAAATAGTCCTGTCATAGGTTTAAACATGCATGTGGCAAATGGCTATTTGACCATTATGAGGTGTTGGCTGCTAGGTGTGTGTGTGTGTGTGTGTGTGTGTGTGTGTGTGTGTGTGTGTGTGTGTGTGTGTGTGTGTGTGTGTGTGTGTGTGTGTGTACAGTACACATTAACATATGTAATATGTGGGAGTGAGGGTAGGTATACAGTGTGTCAGTAGCCTATGCATGTAGGGACAGTAATTGTGTATCCTTATACATAGAGGGGTGAAAATATATACATTTTATTTTGCCTTGCTTAATGAGGTTATGTTTAATGCAGCCTATGTGCCAGTACAGGGCACCATAGTCATCTCATCTGTGACATGTATTGCCTTTTTTGACAATGGAAATAAGTTATCTTTATTGTATAATATTTACGGTTTGCATTATTAAGGGACCAAGAAGTCACGCAGTGACTTTGGTCACTTATTAAGGGACCAATAAGTCACGCAGTTATACAATTATTATACAATAAAGATGTTTATTTTTCTTCTCCTTCTCCTTCTTCCGCCAAAAGTTGCAGTTCTGACTGAACGGTGCAGTCGGTTTTCGCGAAACGCGGTAATCTGGTAGAGGACCATGTCAAACGGTGACTATGCGAAGCCCATGACGATTGGCCAAATGGTGGCGCTATAGCACTCAATTGAAAATGCAAACTTTGAACGTGCATAGCTCATGAACTGTTTGACCGTTGGCAATGACACTTTGATGTGTCTCCTCATGCCGAACAACTTTCGTGCTCTGACTTTTGACCTCTGACCTTTAGATCACCCGCCATTTTGAATTATATGAAAAACAGTTAAAATGTATCTGCTCCCAGGATCTTTGATAAAAATGCATGAAAACTTCTACAGTTGAACTTTGGACCTATACGGACAAATAATCGTAGCACATTTTTGTTAAGTGAAAAAATGATTTTTTTTATGAGCCAATGAAAATTGCTGTTTTGTGAAACTTCTTCTTCTGCCCCTAATACCTACATGAAGCGTCATTTGCTTATGCCACTTTACAGTATAGTAGAGGGTCATGCCAAATAGCACTGAAAGCGTATAAAGAGAAGTTACGCACGCACGCACGCACGCACGCACGCACGCACGCACGCACGCACGCACGCACGCACGCACGCACGCACGCACACACACACACACACACACACACACTTTAACTGTGTGTGAAAACACACTGTAGTAATGGATAAAGACATGCCCAAAATGAGGACACACATTCTTGTTACCAAATCACTGAATGGTTTTGCTGTTTACAATATAGTAACTGATTGTCTCTGTGTAGCTCAGTCAGCAGAGCTCCCACCTTCAGTCCACAAGGTTGTGTGTTCAAACCCCGGTACCGACAACTCAGCTCGTCAGTCTTATTTGTGCATGTTGTTCTTATTGCGTATTGTCTTCTTTCTTGGTCCCGCCTTATCGCTGCTTGCAGCTATATTTTGCTCTTATTTCTGTGTTTTACAACTGCATTTTAACCAAGTTAACACCCCTGCATTGCACCACCATTATACATGCATACACCATACTTACTGTAATTAATCACATCTATGTAAACAATGTCAATATCTGCAACTGCACAGTACAGTAGGCTATTTTATACTCTGACATTCAGGTGACAGATCTGGGATCCTGTGATTTATGACCAGATCTCCCACTGAACCTGTAATCACCCAACTGTATTATATGTCATCATTATTATGCAGTTTTGCTAGTTACATTCCTGTCTTCCTCATTAGCATTGTGTGTATCTTGTTATTATCGACTGCTTCTCTTTCTGTCTCAATATCATTTATTTGTCATCATGGTATGAAGGACGACTCCCCCTTTTTGGCCAATTTCTTAAGGCAACGAGTACTGTATGTCTGGATAGTCTCACACATAGGCCTACACCTATGCAATTTATTAGAGAGGTCGTGGTCTCTGGTAGAGCAGGTCTGCCGGAACAGTTGAGTCCCGTTCATTTACTTTCTATCTGAGCTATGGGCTGGAGCTCCCAGTAACAACCAGAAAGTGAGATCGGCAGCCGGCCAGTAGTCTGAAAATGACTAGTGTACCCTCTCGCTTTGTGTTGAAATGCAGTGTCCCTGAGTGAGACACTTCACCCCAAACTGCTACATGTGTGCTAACATCATTAGAAATATCATTTAGACCGAATTAATACATACTACTAATTAATACTACTACAAAAAATAACTTTTGCCAAAATCAACAACAGTGACACAACGGTAGGATGATGAAGTTATAACGGTTTTGGTGCCTTTGCTCGAGGGGAGTTCAGAAATCTCAATGTCGGCATGTACCACTGTCAGGGTACAAGACTTGAGCCTGAGCACTCCCAAACTGGAGCCCAGGGACCCCCCGGGGTCTTTGAGGGGGTTCCAGTCACCTAACCCAAACACTATTTTTCATTCAGAAATAGCTACAAGCTCACAGCATATTGCGATTTGACGTGTTGTGGGCTTGTAGATCTGCAATTTTTAGAAAAATGTAGATGTTGACACAGCATCTTTTCAAATGGGAAAATTTTACTTTTATTTACCAGTTACCATTAGTCCTTCCCAGTTCAAAACGAATGTCTGTGTCACTGAGTCAACTGACTGTTTGCGGTTGTTAAACTGTTACACAGGAACCCATTTGAATCCAAATATGGGTAAATGTAGTCTTTGGTGAGTAAATTATGCAGGCCATTCTGGTAGGAATAATTGCGGTTGCATACTCCATCGTCGCACGTATTAAGTAATTGCACCAGTCATCAAACCATGCAATTTTTGATACATAAAAAGCGAAAATATTGATTCAGATCATAATGATATTGCAAAACACTGTGTTATGTGAGGAGAAAGGTTTGTGATGTAATGCCATGGCTGCCACTTCCTGTACGACGTAAGGTTGTTTATTTTTCGCAAAATCTTTGTATGGCAGCACTATTGCCAGCAATAACAATTCTGGGCAACAAAAAATATGTGATCCCGGTTGAGGTCGATTAATAATCCAACATTAATCCCTTCAAAGTTTGTCAGCTGGTAGTTGACTGCTTCTTGATGTCCATCACTCTGCTCATGCGTCTTACTAGATTTGACGTGGTGGATCTAAATCCACTTCGATAAATGCAAATGGTGTAGTTTGGGCTTAGCTGCCGGTTCATGACATGTATAGCAGACAGGTCTGCTGGAGCAGCCGAGGTGCCTGAGTCTGGGAAGAAGGCCGCTGCTGGTGGTCTATAATGATAAGAACGCCCCTCACTTCACACGGGTGTGATTTCTTTCTATCCTCTCTCTTGTCAGTCAGTGGGAGACGAGGCTCATTTGGGCCTCCATTGTAGAACCACCACTGCTTCCCCAGTATAGTCTTCTGCCAATAATTCTAATTTCTGGGATGTGTTACTGACCCAGTTTAGCAGTAGTTGGTGAGGTAATTAATAATCAACTGGACACTTGCATGTACACAGTTTTGATAACTCCTTTTTTGCTTTTGAAATTACATCATATGGCAGCCAAGTCTATGGACCTTTAATGTTTGTTTAGAGCACTTAAAAACAACAAAAAAGGCAGCCAAAGTCTATGGACTTTTAATGTTTGTTTACAGCAGTAAATGTCATGTAACTTCATGTGGTACAATAAAGACGCCCTGAGGACGAGAAGCTTGCGTGCAATTTTAGGGCCTGTTGAGAACTCTAGTTTTCGCCGGCTGCCGGGCAGGCAGGCCCGTCTAGAGTTTGAATGGACAGGTATCAGTCAAAAGGGAGACATCGAAGAGGAAGGACGGGTGGGGAGGGATCAACATATGGAATGTCAGAACAGGTCAGCTCCATATATGGAGATCTAAGGGTTTGAGGTCAGATGTACGTAGATATGCTCCATATATGCAGATCTAGGTGATGATCCAGTCTTCTCCAGGGTTTGATGAGGTCAGTGTCGTGATCTTCATATATGGAGACGGCCATATATGGTGGCGTGACATGTCACGAGGCGTGATGTCACGAGGCGTGACCATATATGGAGGCGTGATGGCAAGAGGTGTGACCATATATGGAAGCGTGATGTCATGAGGCATGACCATATATGAAGGCATGACCGATCAACCAACCGACCGACTGACAGGAGATGCAGGTTTTCATAGTAAACTGCGACCTTCGGTCACAATAAATACCAAAGGAGTGAGACGGCCTTCACATGAGTGTTTTTTTGAGTGGTGCAAACCACTCCAACAACTGGCTTTGTTAGTTTACGTGTCCAAAAAAATGAGCATGGTTGCTATGGTCACTGACATTACGTCAGACCACAGCTGATCAGTCTATATAAGACCTTGCACCACTCAGTTCACACAGGTGTGATTTTTCTAACACAATTACAGTTAGCTAGGCCTACTATGTATAATTTTAATTGTAACTAAACCCAGCAGTTCTCTCAAGTGCTCAGTTCATTAGAAAGAAAGAAAGAAAGAAAGAAAGAAAGAGAACAAACGAACGCTGGCCTAATTCAATTATCTCAAGTGCCCATGATGAGTCCTCTGGTTTAGCCTGGACCCCCCACTTTGGCAAAATGACAACCACTGCCTCTCAGTCTCTGCACCATGACAGCCATCTTTATACTCACGTTTCCATCCTGCTGCTGCCAGCCGCAGTCTCATTTGTTTACCGTGTGTCCCGGGCTTGGCAGGAGGAGGGCGAGACAGACAGACGGGCATGGCCATGGATGGTGGAGGAGGAGGAGGATGAGGGCATGACTGCTGCGGGCACTGGAGGGAAGGTGACAGATGGGACGTCCTGACTGACCACGACCCCACTTGATAAGGTCAGGTCAGTCACGTGACGGCACCACAAATAAGGCAATTAACACACCAAGAGGTTTCCATAGTATACTCACTGACACACATGAGAGAGGACAGGTTTTTGGGGAGGGGTGTATGTTATTTTAAATGAACGTCGTGCTAGTAGCCTATAGCCTAGATTGATTGGTTAGATAAATACTGCAGTCAATGGGAAGGTGCGTGTTGTCATATGTGCTCCGTTGCGTACGTCACGCTTTTGCACTACGTATTGAGAGAGAGAGAGAGAGAGAGAGAGGGAGAGACGCGCGTTTCTCAAGGTTAAGTTAGTTCAGTGGGAGTGTCTTACGGCACCACGTGACAGTGGTGCGAGGTTACTGTGTGTCAGAGCTGTATGCTGCCCTTCTGATGGGACTTCACTTTAGCTGCAGAATGATGCTGCCGTGCATGGTCTAAAATGTAGCCTACAGTACACACTCATATTTCTGCGGCGGTGACCCCAACAACAAGACACTTAATGCTGTTGTTTGTAGTTATTAGAATTATTTGAGAGACCCCTGACCCAGAATTGCATCTATATGCTAGGCTACGTAGGCCTATTTGTAAGCTACCGTTATACCGAAAACGGCCACTATAGTGGCGGATTGATAGATTTAAAAAATAAACAAAACCTCATAGCCCACCTTGTGTTATATCACAGTCAAATATCACACATGTAAATGTATCCATAATGTTGGCAACTGAGACTACGAATATAACCAAATGGAGCCTCCTATGGGGCTATATGGGTCAATTGGTTACATGTATACACTCTCAAGAGTTAAATGAACCCTCGGGATTTGCTAGCGATGAGACGTTTTAAAATATGCAGCGTCCATATAATTCCCTCTGGTGGTAACCTTCATGGCTCCCTCCGTCCGTGCACCATCCCCCGTCCATCCAACCTGTGCTAGTGTGAGACCGTCTCCATTACGCGGCTCCACAGACACCCACCCACCAGGACCAGGTGCAGGTGGACTCAGGAGTCAGGAGTGGACGGATCACCAAGCGACGCTGCTGGCTCAGGCTGCTGCTTCTAAAACGCCGTTGGAAACTATTTCTATAGGCGACACACACGACATGTACATTTGTTTTGTTCATGCAAAGCTATAGCAGCGCGTGACTGTGAAGCGGTTGGACGTCGTGTGTGTACATGTGTGTGCGAGTGTGTGTGTGTGACTGAGCACAGCAAATCTCTCCCGCTGTGGATGGTCTCAGATATATTGTCGCTGCTCTTCCTTATAATCTCCATCCCACTCCCAAACTCGTCGGCGAGCTGCTGCTGCTGCTGCTGCAGAGTCGATGCTGCAGTTTTGACTGATAGAAAAAGGACCGCGGTGTTGTGCGCTGCGACAGACACGCAGACACAGACTCAATGAGAAGAAAGACATGCTCGCCTTCGTTCTGGTGTCTGGGTCGCTCTGGATTATATTAGGTGAGTTCTGAACAAAATGCCCCTTTTATCCCCTCCTCGCTCCGTTTTCAACGCCTCGGTCTCCTTGGTGATGTCACCTAAGCTACAGTCTCGCATATAGGGCTGTGGACGAGGCGCATTCATTCATTCATCCATCCATTGCCGGCTTCTTGTTTCCTATACAGACCGTTGGATTATTGTTATTATTTCGTAGCATCAGTGAATTGGCTGCGGCCATTCCACTAGGCTGCATTAGGTTTTGGCAGATTGCTCAAAATTGACACGTTGCCTGCTGGATTGCGGTTGGGTTACGTGGACACACCGGCGACCGGTGACATTCTTTAATTTAATACACGATGCACGTGTAGCCTGCTGAGCCCAACATAGTTTCAACAATATGGCATGATAATAATAATAATGATAATGACAATAACAATAATAATGAAATAACAGTGGTGGGCAGCCGCGTCTGCTAACCTGCTATACTTGGACTCTAGTGCAATGTAGCCTACATTTTCTTTCCATAAGCTAGGGATAGGCTATTTGATATACTGCCTCCCCCAAACCTATTTTTTTTTTTTGCTTTCGCATAAAGGCATGTGCTGTGCAATGTGCTGTCTGGGAACTGTAATAAACATATGGTTCTATTTCTTGGCAGATCAATGCTATTATTTTCCTCCTCGTGGAAATAGAGGATTAATGCTGGTGGGGGAAACCACGGTGGGCCGCGTTGCCAATGCCATTCTAAGCCCAACAGGATAAAGTGCTGTGTGTCGGCTGGGCCAGCTGCTATTCTGCTAAGGTCGTGTGACATTGTGCGTATGAAACCGAACCGGACGCACGTAAAAAAAAAAATATGTACACGCATGTCTTGCCAATGACGCGACGGTGTCGCTTGCCAAAAAAAAAGAGAACACCATGCTGCGGAGGCTTTAAGCCTTTAGCTTGATTTGAAATGTAGCCTACACTAGTATAAACGTTCCAGCATCAAGGCCAGATAGCAGCCAGGACTATACACTATAGTCTTGGTTTGCCGGTGGATATGGCTAACAATATTCTGTCCTCCATCATGCTACACTGGTGGAGACGAGGAGGAGGAGGGACGGCCTCTATTATTCTTCTCATATGCTGATTGGTTTAAAGGGGTCGGCTCCTACCAATCGGCCGCGGGAGCGATGCAAAGGCCGTTGGTGATTGGTGGGAACTGTCCAGGGGAGAAGGGTGCTGAAATCATTCCGGCCTACCGGCAAGCCACAGCATGTTCATCATCCCCATCCTCCATCTTTTCCCTGAAGCAAATTCCTCTGTGTTTATAAACCCATTTTTATTTTTTTAACAACCAGACATATGAATGTGCCCTGATGTGCCGTTTTATACATGTACATAATAGTTGTGAATTTGTATTCTATATTAATTTAATCAAAGTGATTTAACAGTGGGACACCCCCCCCCCCACCATAAGGACATGTGCTAGCAGTAGCGCTCAACATTCAGCTAGTCATTCCCCGGACCTCACCACGCCACACCTCACTATGAATAATGCATTTTAATCACCATCTGGTGTGGCCTACTGCACCATGCACACAGACCTGTAAACTTATTCCTTTTCCTCCTTAATAATTAATACAAAGGACAGTCGCAAAGACCCTCGTTAGAAGTTCACACACACACACACACACACACACACACACACACACACACACACACACACACACACACACACACACACACACACACACACACACACACACACACACGATACTTCAGCTGCTGACCCATTCTTAAATAAGAACAGCTTGTACTCCTGAAAAAAATAATTTAAGTGTCAGACAGACAATGCTGAAGATGATTGTCGATTGAGTTACCTGACACCCAATCATGTTGACAATATGTGAATGGGAGGGTTGTTGCTGTGGCCAGGCAATCTATTCAAAGGTGTTTTCAATCATTAGGACAGAGATGCTAACCCCATTATTGAAAATTACTCAACTAATTTAAAGTACATTTGGATGCCCATATCATGGATGCCAAGCAAGGACAATACTGTAGCTGTCAGTATTAACCACGTTGACCCTCTAGATTTAGAGAAATTAAACTGAGTTGGCTGTGTTCTTTCCCTCTACACACCGAAGTGTCTCCGCAAAAATAGCCACACACAACTTGTGATCTTGTGAGTTTGTAGATCGTCTATATTTGGCTAATTCCCCCCCCCCCCCCCCCCCCCCCCAAATATGCTGCCCTACAAAGCCAAAGTGTGTTGGACACACACAGACTTATTTGTGTATACCAATGGTCAAATCATCCTTTGTGATTTTGGGGGATAACCAATTACCTCAAGAACATAATTTACAATTTAATATCACTCTTTTGCCGATATCTCATTTGGTTGACCAGTTATAACACTTTTAAACCCATTATCGGCCACTTCTTCTACATGTATACAGTAGTTACTGCACTTTGGCCTTATATAAGGCAGTGCGGATGCTGTGGTTCAAGTGGTTAAGATATTAAGAAGGCATTATGTTGACATCAGGTCTTTTCACCAGTCGATCTCAATACACATATAATCAATGATAATGGCCTCACAGTGTGTGCACTCACATAACACATGACATCCATCTCTTTTGTTTCTCCACTAGTGACTCAGTGGCTCTGAGCTGTTTCAGCATGCAACGTGTTCTCACTTCTCATTCCTTTGCTGTGCTCTATTGAGCTCTGTTGACTTATTAAGGCAAAGTGCTGAAACGGTGATTCTGCCTCTTCTGATGCACATCACATGTTCAAGTGGTTTTCTTTAGGTCACTCTTCTGAGAACAGGCTGTACTGTGTAGTAAACCTGCACAGTGTCGTGGATGGGGATGGGAGTCGCACGGCCCTCCGTAATACATTCCCCAATTCAAATCCCTATGTATAATTATAGCATTGAAAAAAGAAATCACTGTTGACAGTTTAATAAATTAATACGGCATTTTCCTCCCACTTTCCCGAAAGCTGACATTTTGACAAGGCCCCCACTTGACAGCAGCAGGATGAAGTCTGACCACAATCCCTTTTTTAACAGTCAAATGTATCTAGGAGGGGCATTCAGAGCTGCGTGTGCGTGTGTGTGTGTGCGTGCGTTTGTGCGTGCGTGAGTGCGCGTACGTGTGTGCTTTTGCACACAACTGTGTGTAACTCAGGCGGTTAAAATTGGCAAAAACAAAAGGCCATTTATAAAATTGCCATCATATATTGTGTGTGTGTGGTTCATTATACAAATCACCAGCAGCCATAATTTGCATATGTTCTGTGGGTGTACACTTGTAAACATGAATGCGACCAGGTATGTCGTTCCAGCTATACTGCATTTGCGGTGTGTGTGTGTGTGTGTGTGTGTGTGTGTGTGTGTGTGTGTGTGTGTGTGTGTGTGTGTGTGTGTGTGTGTGTGTGTGTGTGTGTGTGTGTGTGTGTGTGTGTGTGTGTGTGTGTGTGTGTGTGTGTGTGTGTGTGTGTGTGTGTGTGTGTGTGTGTGTGTGTCCATTATAGTGTAAGCTGAGAGACCTGTGCATCTTTTAGCGGTGGATGAGATGAGATGACACTGGGTTTACAAGGGGGGGAGGAGGAGGGCAATCAAGAGATACGGGGGGGATAGAGCGAAAGGGAGGGGGATAGAGAGAGGGAGGGAGGGAGGGAGGGAGGGGGTAAAGCGTACAGCGTCTGCTGAGCCGAGGGTGGTGTGATACGGAGGCCTGTGAGGTAGAAAAGAGGCCGCGGCTCGTCTCCCTCGCTCGCCTCGGCTGTAATCTCGCCAGTGGCAGTATATATAAGAAGGTATAATCACCGGTTCTCCCAGGGTGCATGTGATAACCGCCTGAGGCTCCCCCCCTAGACAATACAGACACACGCCACCACCACCACACCGGCTCCCAGCTGGCTGCCTCCGACTCCTCGTAAGTGCTAACCGGTGCTTGCTAGCATGTCCCGTATATATAGTAGCATGCCTTCCTCCTCCACTGGCTTGCCCACAGCTGCTGCTCTGCTGTATTGGCCCCAACACTGCAGAGTGTTCGCAGACTGCATCTCGCTGGTGCACTTCCTCCTCCTCGCTACTTGCACTTCTCGCTTTCGGCTCTGCTCTCTCTAATTCTCGCAATATGTTTTCACATGTTCCGCTCTCCCTTTCATTGCATCTCTCTTGTTTTTTTCCCCCCTCTGTCTCTCTCTCTCTCTCTCTCTCTCTCTCTCTCTCTCCATTGGCAATACGATGTATGAACCTTTCATCATCACTGCTTTCCATTGTCACACTGTAGCGGTGTCAGTTAACCTACTTTTTGTGTGTGGCATATTTAACCTCAATGTTAGTGACAAAAAAATAAAGAGGTCAAAAGAAGAGGGGGATACAAAGGGCTTTGTGAGACAGAATAACAAGAACCTACATTTGATACATGTGATATCAAGTCTTTGCTCCCATGACAAAACAGGTGAGGAGAAAGAAAACGAGCAAGAGAAAGCGCACTCAGGATGTCTTTAAATAGAGAGAGGAAGTGGCATGGAGAGGGAGGTTACTCTTGGCCATCCGCCTCTGTGGGCTAATAGGCCTGTAATCTCCAGGCAGGTCTAATCGCCGCTGACGCTCCGCAGATGGGGAGAGGGGGCGGGACCAGCGGGCCGTGTGGTGCATGACGCGGGTCGCCCTCAACTCGAGTCACTGAGGACACAGGAAGTCTGGCTTGTCCTGTGCACAGAACGCAGCTCCCTGTCCCCGAGAGGCGCTGGGGTTTCAGTGGCATTACATTTGTGACATTTTACAAGCCGTCCCTCCGGGAGACAAGAAACCGAGCCCTCAGAAGCACTTTCCATTTTAATGCATTGTGGGTGGTTAGACGTCCTCTTTATCGCATTTCTAAACACATTTACTTCTGTGAGAGGCCTGACGATCCCACCCCGCTATTAATGATTCACTATCGACCTCTACGTTTGTCGTTGATCCCACTCCATTCGTCATCTTTGCTGTCCAATTCAAGAGCATCTGTTGTCCTTCTGAGCGTTTCCCTATATACAGTAAAAGTCTGAGTTTAATTTAGCGCTCTCTGTGTTAAATGAAGCTCATTATGTGACGGTGCACATAATACAAACACACAATTGCAATGTCAATTCAAAGATTAGGCCGTAATAGATTTTTTTTTATCGTGATGGTGATAATAATTGTGTTCATGACAAAGATTCTATTCGTTCTATTGTAGTGCTGTTTTTTCCCCACAGATTGATGTGCCCGCTAGCTAGCCAAAGGCCACTGCAGATATGGAGTTGTGCCTAAAGTTTAGCTGATATATGCGTCTGTTTCTCTTAGGTTGGAAAAGCATGATAGAGTGAGACAGCACAGATCAGTCACAGAGACAGTGTCTGCTGTAAAGCCTGACCAGTGCCAGCGTTTGGCATCTGATGCTGATCCCGATTTTGCACAGTCCAAGTCCATTATTATTGTCTCCACCAGGCCGAAGGCATGGGGAGAGAGTATGTTTTGCACTCCGTCCGTGTGTGTGTGTGTCCTTCCTTCCGTCTGTCCGTCCTTCCGTCCGTCCGCTATCAGCTATTCTCCGGCACCGTTGGCCCGATCCATGCCAAACTTTGCACACACACTCCCTGGATGCCAACGACGAACATCTGCCCCAAATATTCCTCAACGGCCTGTTATAGCGCCACCATGAGGCCGATTTAGGCAAAACACATTTTTGTAGATAACTCATACACATTTTATCCATACATCACACAATTCGGTATACACTATCTCCATAGTCATGTGATCAACACAGATCTGCACAATTTCCCATCTTCCATCCTGATGGGCTAAGATTGGCTTCCAAAGCTCACATGATTGGTCCGTTTCGAACAAAATGCCGCAAATCACAAACACAGTGTCCAATTTCCATGAAATTATACACGCACATTTCCACTAGGCCGAGGACGACATGCCTTTTCACAAATCAGCCTCACGGTGGCGCTATAACAGGCCAATTCCTGTTTTTACCTGTAACTGCATCGACAACTTATGTATGTGCACTCCCTAGAGGCCATGGAAAAACATTTTCCCTACATCCCTCCACATTTGCCGGTTATAGCGCCACCATGAGGCCGATTTCTGCAAAACACATTGTTTATGTTAGTCGCACAGATTTCAACCAAATCTCACGCAAATCGGTACACATGATCTCTGTAGTCATGTGATCAAGATGAGCCTGTTGGATTTCTCAGATTCTACACTGATTAGCTAAGATTGCCTTCCAAAGTTTTCAGGAGTAGCCCGTTATGTATGTCCTGCTCATCCAGAATTATATCCTCAGAGATGCTATGAGGCCTCATTCACACGTACCAAACACCAATCAAGCAATGTTTGGTCGTTTTTTTTTTTTTTTGGGGCACCACAATGCTTTTTCAATGGGAGTCACATGGTTTGATCAAACATTTGTGTTTGATCGCTGATTGCTCCCCCCTCATCAAACAAAAATGTTTGGTCAAACCATGTGACTCCCATTGAAAATGAATTGGAGCAGCAATCAAATAGCAATCAGACATCACACACGGACCGAACATTTGTTGTGTAGGTGTGAACTAGGCCTCAGTGATCTGGCTCTGCATTTCCTCAACAAAATGAAGAAAATTGTTGCAAGAAACAAACAAACAAAAAAACATGTTTATATTACTCCTAAACATTTTGCACACACACACTCCTATCCTCCTGGTGGAGACCTGTGCCCAGAAGGGCACTTTTTCTAGTTACCAATGTTTTGACTGATATTTTGTCAGAACAGCATAATGTTTTAAATCTGTTTGAAAGTTGAAGTTTCTACGTCAGAACATATGTATACACGTAAACTGAACTTCATTTTATTGAACCACACTTACCACAGCCCTACTCAGAAATGATACAAAATAGGCGATCTACAAGCTCGTAGATACATTTTATTTTCATTTTTTATGCTGAATACTTTGGACTTCACGTTGAAAGTGGTTAAAAATCGGAACACATTGGCTGCATACTTTCTGATACTGATACTGAGAACTCCAATAATACCAATATATAGTATATGGCTGTACTGGCCATGGCTCAGCCAGTTATCTCACAGACAACATCCCAAGTTTAATGTCTGGACAATATCCTTACACAGAGGCAATTTCATAGTCAATGAAATACTGCTGAGACGTCATTATTGCTGGTCGAAAACTTTAGTCAATACCCTGCCAGGATGACTCGAAATATAGCCGGTCATGGCGATTTTTATTGGTCTCTAAGGATACTTTATCAGTGTGAAATAGAATCGATAAGGTTTTGAAATGCTTGTAAAATCTCAAAACAATAATGTGATGCAAGGTGAAAGGACATTTGAGATGCAATCTTTGTGCAGATTTTTAACCTGGCAATGCTTAAACCACATACTAACAAGGTTTCTAGTTCAATTCCAGCTTCAGACCTGTGTTAGGTGACATTCCCCTTCATAGCCTCCCTCTCGTTACTATATAATATATATATTATAATTAAAGAAAATAACTTATTGCAAAAAGTATGTACCTTTTTACAATGTTACATTTTTTTAAACTGACTCCTGTCATGTCACTTAAGTGTAACATCTGTCTTATTTATACATAACAATTTATGGGAGAACACAGGAAAACATACTAAAAGCTGTTAAATGTGTCAGTGGCAGGGTGATCTGCCACACCTTGGCTTCTGGTCTCTCTACATTCTACTTACTATGTATACTATAAGTATAAATAAAATCATCAAATCAATCGCACAAATCTAAATTGTTAACCAAAACTTTGCTGCAAATGAAAGTGCCTCATCAAAATGTCCTAATGCAAAGGAACTACAGTATGACTATGAAGAGTGTTTTTGATGAGTGTTTGAACTAGTACAGGGGTTCTCAACGTTTTTGGCCGGGGACCCCCGGAAATGCTTTGGCAATGTCTCGGGACCCCCGCCCCGCCCCCTCCCGACCCCCAATATAAATTGACTGCTACAATTTAGCTATTGAAAAATAGCAGATCTACAAGCTCATAGCGCGCCACCGAGTGGCGCGCTACGAGCTTGTAGGTCTGCTATTTTTGAAAAATCGTGAAATTAAAAAAATAATAATAATAATCTTATTTTATTTTTTATTTTTTTTTGAAAATAATTTGGGGACCCCCTAAAATAATTTGGCGACCCCCCGAGGGGTCGCGACCCACGGGTTGAGAACCCCTGAACTAGTACACTGAACAAAAACCTTTGTACTGGGGCATCGTAAAAGTCATTTGGACTCAGTTTCAAAGAGGTCGTATTTGTCACAAGGTCATACTGTATTTGAAGTGAAATAGCCACACTGTGCTAACATTCCTAATAATTAGTAAACGTAATAAAAACTAAGGCATAACACGTTAAGTAAGTAATATAGTTGATTAGTTATACAACTTGGGTATACTAATAATAAAGTGTAAAGTGTTTAAAGTTTGAGTTGTTTAAATAACCTTATTGGCGTGCATAAAAACGGCATCAATATACAGCAGCAAGACATTGGTGTAGAGAATGACCATAGACTAGAAAACAATTTAGTTGGAAATGGAACTTAACTGGGTTACTGATGTGTATACAGCAGTAGTTCTCAAACCTTTTCATGTCAAGGACCACCCAAATTGATATGCATTTGGCCGCATCTGTGCCAGAGACCACCAGAAGAGAAGATTGTTGTTGTTTTTTTAATCTAAAAATAGCCTGTTTGATATTTTTTCAAAAGATTTAAAAAATAGCAGATGTGCAAGCTCGCAGTGACCTTGTAGATCTGCTATTTTTGAAGAGCCAACATCCATCCATCCATCCATCTTCAACCGCTTATCTGTAGTCAGGTCGCGGGGGCAATGGCTCCATCAGAGAGCTCCAGACTTCCCTCTCCAGAGCAACATTAGTAACTTCCTCTTGGAGGATCTCGAGGCCAACAGAGCCAATATATAAACGGATAAAGTGTTACATGTTATTTTTGTTATTTTTTCCCCCATTTTCCTCTGGACCCCCTGGAACCCCCCTAAGGACCCCCTGGGGGTCCCCGGACGCCACTTTGAGAACCACCGGTATATACAGAATAGACCATACAGAATATAAGAATACAAAATAGCAACCGGGATATACAGAATGTACATTCATACAGTAAGTAGAAGCAGTAAATGTCTGTTGAACTAAAGCAGTTCAATTGGAACTAATACAACCCAATGAACGTACAGTTTGTGGAAGAGATGTCACAATTTTTTGTGATGCACACTGGTAGTCAAAGAGTTATCTGTACTCTTAATTCGCAGAATCTCTGTATGTGTGTCACACAGAAATGTGAAATGTGTAACTCGGAAAGCGTCCGACCGAACCGTCTCAAACCTGGGAGTGTCTCATGAGCCTGAGGTGTGCAGTGACAACTGGCAATGTCTCGGGACCCCCGCCCCGCCCCCTCCCGAACCCCAATATAAATTGACTGCTACAATTTAGCTATTGAAAAATAGCAGATCTACAAGCTCATAGCGCACACCGAGTGGCGCGCTACGAGCTTGTAGGTCTGCTATTTTTGAAAAATCGTGAAAAAAAAAAAAAAGAATCTTATTTTATTTTTTATTTTTTTTTGAAAATAATTTGGGGACCCCCTAAAATAATTTGGCGACCCCCCCGAGGGGACACTCCCAGGTTTGAGACCGAACCGTCTCAAACCTGGGAGTGTCTCATGAGCCTGAGGTGTGCAGTGACAACTGGCAATGCAGACGGACCAACGGTTTCTTGGAAACCACAAATATCTGTATCTGTCAGCCTGCAGGTCTGAGAAAGAGACATTTCTCAGTGTGCTCGGGAGATTGTATGCATTGGCTTCCCTGATTGGTCAACCCCAAACCCGTCGGCTTCGTGGTTTGGCTGAGCACATTTGTGCTTTGAGTCAAAATAAATGGAACGACTTGCATCATTCCCGACATGCATGGCCCCAAGTAGGCCGGTCCTTGTACTGTGTAATTCACACATTCTCTTGTAAATGCAGATTAGCCCTCATTATCAGTGTGATTGACAGGAGAGATGGTCAGAGGAGCAGAGTTTGTACCATTACGGTTGTCACCAGGATTGAAGTATGGGTAGAGTATATCAGTGAAGGTGTAGCCAGTGAAAGAGTAGAGATATACTCTATCATCCACGATTCCACATCATAAAAGGAGACCCGACCCTCCTCATAATCCACGAACACTCCCACTTTCTGGAGTTCCTCTCTTACAGGGAGGAGGACAGCAGGGTCAGCTTTAGCCTTGTACTCATTTCCATTCCTCAACCGTATAGTCCAGCAACCGTATTTGGGACTCGGATAGATTGATCCCTTCCTGTTGATGGACTCTCTGACCACTACTATTGTCCAGGCAGTCTTCCCTTCAACCCGAACCTCATAGTAAAACCTTCCTGAGGAGAAGCTTTGCTTTCCTAAGACGCATAGACAATATGAGAATCTCTCTTGGTTGTTTGGCCGATTCTTCCATACGTTTCCATGACTAACTTGTTTTCCATCCTCAGACGGGATGAGTTCACATTGTGCTGTATCAGGGTCCAGGGTTACATCTACGGCCAATTGCTGAATCTCCCTCATCTCAGAATCACACAGTATCGCCATCACTTCACGGGATTTGGTTTCTCTCTCTCAAGCTGTATGGTATCTCACCTCATCAAATATGATGTCAGGTTCGTCCAAATATGGACTTCCATCTACACAGCTCCAGACTGGACCCCACAAAGTACTCTGGTCTGAAATATGAACAAACATGGACACAGTGTGATTGTTTAGACAGTATCCTAGTGCCTTTGAAGCACTGCATTGTTCTCTCTGCAATCTATTTATGAGACCAGTCGTTTGTTAACTAGGGTTCATGCCATTTACTCAGATTTTGCACTTGCAAATCACTCTGTGCACTCTGCAGTGTCTGCCAAATTACTATTGTAAATGAAAAGGTTCCAATACAGGGACAGTAAAGAAAAACGTAACTTCACTTGCCTGCACTGCAAAGCCCCGTAGTGTGAAAATGAATTGGATTGGAAAAATGGATGGAATGCAAGAGAGTGACAGAGAGTGACAATCCACTCTCCGAATGAAATTAGCACTGAGGATTTTGCCGTGCAGGGGGGAGTGAGCGAGGTCATTGGTGCCGTTCTCGTGCGGTGGTGCTGTGGGTCATCGCGGGATGCTGCTGTGCTGACATGCTGTTCTCATCTCAGCTGTAGCAACAGTCCTTGTGCACTTAAAGACCTGTGTGTGTGTGGTGTGTGTGTGTGTGTGTGTGTGTGTGTGTGTGTGTGTGTGTGTGTGTGTGTGTGTGTGTGTGTGTGTGTGACTGATAAACGATAACGTTCTGTAAACATGTTGACGCGTGTTGAATATGATGCCCTGTGAATTTGGATGGATTTAGGCCTTCAGTGTTCGTTGTTTATCAAATGTCTCTCCCCAACCTTTACATCATTCACCACTCTCACAACCCTCACAACCCTTAATGCTTAATTTATATTCCGTTGTATGGAAAAGTGAGTGAGACTCCTTCACAAGACACGGAGAGAGAGAGAGAGAGAGAGAGAGAGAGAGAGAGAGGAAAGTAAGTCAGGTTACTATCGAACAATGAATTTACAACAGGACACTGGACGCTGGCACCCCCCATAGAGAATGGCTGCTGCCCCACTGTGCAACAGAGGATGACACAGCAAGACTACTCTGCCATTTTGATTGTCAGTCAAAGAAAAAGAAGGACTATGTTTATTAAAAAAAAGGTGACATTATTTTACAGCATTTATTTTAAATCTGTGTTTTGTAAACATTGAAATTGTGAGGTAGGCTCATCTGTGGCATGGCTTGCGTGCCAAAAATGCAAAATGTCTGCTTTTGGTCAGAGCTTAGTCGGCTAAATGTGCTCGGTCTGAAGATGATCAAAGTTAATCAACGTGGCAGCAACTACTAGGCCTACAGTAACTCCCACCCATTACAACCTTTGTCCTACAAAAGTGAGGACATAAAAGTGAAGACGCGGGGCGCCCGCTGGCCTAGTGGTCCCTTTTCCCTTCATTGTCAATGGCATTTAATGTTTGTGTTGCCACAAATTTACGTCATATTTGACGGACATATGACCTAATTTCTCCTTTCATTGTCAATGGCAAATATGAGACGTGTGGGGACAAAAGCTGTATATAGGAGGGGCTGGCGCCCCTCAAAAACAGAAAAGTGAAGACACAAATTGTGATTGGCCGGCGTGATTGGGTGGGAGATGTGCCATAGGTTATCGCATAACGATTGTGCCACTGGGGACACCTGTTGTATATAAGTGGCTGGTAGAGCGATGTCAGACATTACGTGATACTTGATAGATAGAATACTTGTACCGCTTAAAATATTATTTTTGGGGGGCGCTAGCCCCTCCTATGCCCAGCTTTCTGTGTTTGTGTGAACACAAACATTGAAGATAAAAGTGAAAATGGAAAAGTAAGGACGCAAATGGTAATTGGCCAGAATGAGATGAAGTATGATGATAAGAGCACCCCTCACTTCACACGGGTGTGACTTTTGCTATTTTATAGGACTTCTTATACAGGGCTTAAGCCCTCTGCTTTGTTGTATGACAAATATTGTATGAGAAAGATGTGTTGAGAGCTTGCGGGTGTAATTTTCACTGCGCAATGCAATGAGCATATCGGGCGATGGCTGCTGGAAAGGCACATCCTCCAGCTATGTATCTATTGTACCCGTTGTCAAAGTAGTGCAGTTGTGAGCTTGTAGATCAGCTATGTTCGACAAGGACATTAGTGTAGCGGGAAAAAAGGTTTACGGTTAAGGGGCCTAATATTAGTTGTAGGGAGGGCCCTGGGGGACCCCGGTCAATAATGTTTATAGGGTTTAAGTGGTTAACATGCATTTAGTACACAAAGTGCTTGCACGTGCGCGCACACACACACACACACACACACACACACACACACACACACACACAGCCGATTATTTAAAGCATTTGAGTGCACACACGCGTGACACACTCAAAGATACACATGCAGAATAACCGAACAACACAGCCTGTTTGGAATCAATGAAGGGGTTTCAATAATCACCAAAAAGCAGTTTTATACTAGCTCAACATTGTTGAACTTTGACCCCTCTTGGCAGCCATTTCGCTTATAGTTTTCTTTTCGTAAGCCAACCATCCATAAGTCAAATGAACTACGTAACATACCAGAAAACTAGCACTGCCCACAACCCGGGAAAAGCAGGTGTTTGACGCCTTGACATGCGTTGATTGCAACATTTTTGATGCAAATGTGTACGGATGCAGGGGAGTGGCAGACACCTGCCAAGGCCAAATACCCGCAACAATGTTCACCAAAGTTAAACTCCACATGAGGCAGGTGGTGCGAATTTGCTTTGCCACCAGAAGCTCCTCTCCCCTCCCCTTGCATAGAATGTTAGTGAACGGGAGGCAAATATTAAAACTGTGTATGTGTGACCATTATGCTGGATCTGGTCTCCGGGCTATACTCACACATATCACACAAGAGAGCTGGCTCTGGCACTGTGCAAAGTTATAAAGGACTTATGGGGATGTAACTGAAACATCGCTTTTTTAACTTGCACCCTGATGTTAAAATAGGGGCTTAAACTGTCTGGAGTTGCTCCAGACAGTGCATCCTTTTCTCCTGTAACCTGTCCTGCCTCTGAGCTAGCCTGGCTAATAAGCCAGACTCAAATCACCGCCGGCAGGCAATTGTTTTTGCCAACGGCTGATTCGGTCTGGCTTATTAGCCAGGCTACCTCTGAGATGCACCAGACTGGCCTGCAAGGGGCTAGAGGCGCGGTTGGAACTCCCTTCTGCTTATTAAGGACTGATTTCAATACACTAGCAAGCAGTGGGACGAGCAAGGCTGAGCTTTATACTATAGACTTTGCACACTGATATTATAAACCTGTGTTGTTGTTTATGTGCAGAAGTTTTAATTACAAAACGCTCTCATTAATTGTGTCAGCAAGAACCCACAGTAGTGTTATAGCAACTAATTGGCAGATGAGGACATTTACCGTATTCAGTTACATGGGCAGTATCAGTGTGTTGGTCAATTATTTTGTAATTGCACATGGGCATTGACCATTGGCATTATTATGCAGGGACTGACAAAGCTGATTTTCCACTTTTCCCAAATGTAAGATTTTACGTGTTATTAGCATTCTTTTTGCTATGGGATGTAAGTCTAGTTGGGCTGCGTGCATATCCGGGTATATGCATAGACTAACAAGGAGGATTTATTAATCTCGTATAAACCTGACAGTCATTTTCATCAAGGTCTACTTGATGTCAATAGTGTCTATTTGATTTAATTAGGAAAGCTTCACCGCTATAAAAGTATGGTACTGCAATCATAATATGAATAAAGATCATAATCATAATAATAATGATGAAGTGAATAGCATGACATTTTGATGTGCTGTCAGATATGCGATTTAGCTGTCTCCTGTCTGCTGGGCAATTTTGCTACATGGGGAGGTAGAGTGGTGGTTCAGGAGGTAGAGTGGTCGACTGTTTGTCTAGGAACTGCAGGTTCCCGGTTCCATTCCATTCCCAGCTTTTCCTGGCTCTGTGTCGAAGTGTCCTTGAGCAAGACACCTAACCTGCTCATGATAAGCACCTTGCAACGGTTTCCTCCATCGTCTGTGTGAATGTGTGTGTGATAGGCCTGTCAAAATGATTACAAAATCGTCTAATCGCAATTTCTTGAGACAATCACAATTGTTTTGCATAATCGTTTCCATGTCGAAAAATGTCCACACCTTTTCAAATATAAAAAAATCAGCTGATCTGCAAGCTTACAACGTGTCAGTTTGTGGCACGTTGTACTGTAACTTCTTTTAAAAGTTTAAAATTTAGTATGTCAGCATTTCTTTGTATCTTCAGTAAGTGATTTGTCAAATCTATTCTACCCCGTGCAACCTTGGATTGCAAAGCCTAAAAGGCCAAACAGAACATTTATTGTTATTTGTATGTTCCAATCAATGTTCAATGCCAAATTCACAATTAAATCGTTACTCGCAATTATTTTGTATGAATTAATTGTCAACTTAAATGTTGTAATGGTGACGGTCTAGTGTGTGAATGTAGCAGCTTTGGACTTTGGATAAAGACGCAGAGCTATTAGCCATTCAGATCCATTCACTACAAAATAGTGAATGGATAAAGTTGACCTTGACCTGTAAGAGGCACAGCCTGAAAGAACCATATGCTTTTCTGGACATAGAGGGGCGGAACAAACTAACGCTGGAAACCGACGTGTCGCAGTGCGATCCGAGTGAGAGACACACACAAAGCATACATTTATAAACGAAGGCAGACAGCAATTTATCTTTGGCCACTGATCGTGTGTTGTTCGTGCTGTGCAGGTTGTGTGGGCGCTCGTGATGTCTCTTTGGCCACTGATCGTGTGTTGTTCGTGCTGGGTACATTTCCCTTGTTTGATGCAACACAGAAAAGGGCTCTTTTACACTTTCACTTTCAACACGAAGCGAGAGACTGCTGCTTGTAGGAAAGGCCCGCTGCGATTTGCCAGTAGTCGCACACCCACCAAAACGCAGAGGTTAAGTCAGTGACATATCACGGCCAGAAAGCACAGGCGTGCACAGGCATGAACTGCACACAAAGCTTTTTGCATTGTGGGCGTGGAATTCTCTCAAATGTAATAATAGATGCATGTATCTGTGTGCGTGCATGTGTGCATGCGTGCTTAAGGTTACACTAATGATCTGAATATGGAAGTCAGTGGATTGTCCATAGGGCATATAGGCCCCCTTAGGTCATCTGGGGCTGGCCTACTTGTTGTCCCTAGAGTTGCAACAAAACACGGTATGCGCCATGGGATGAGGAGAGTGTGGAAATCAGACATTGGAGAAGACCTCAAGAGGCGGCTGTTCATAGCTACAGTGCAGTCAGTACTGCTGTATGGGGCTGAGACATGGACCCTCACAGTGGAGTCAGTACTGCTGTATGGGGCTGAGACATGGACCCTCACAGTGGAGTCAGTACTGCTGTATGGGGCTGAGACATGGACCCTCACAGTGCAGTCAGTACTGCTGTATGGGGCTGAGACATGGACCCTCACAGTGGAGTCAGTACTGCTGTATGGGGCTGAGACATGGACCCTCACAGTGGAGTCAGTACTGCTGTATGGGGCTGAGACATGGACCCTCACAGTGGAGTCAGTACTGCTGTATGGGGCTGAGACATGGACCCTCACAGTGGAGTCAGTACTGCTGTATGGGGCTGAGACATGGACCCTCACAGTGGAGTCAGTACTGCTGTATGGGGCTGAGACATGGACCCTCACAGTGGAGTCAGTACTGCTGTATGGGGCTGAGACTTCTGTTGTCAATGCTGCCACTGTACTGTATGTTGTATGTGGTTTGTTTGCTCCCAGCACCACATGTAACTTTCTCTAAAGATTGTTTCCCCCTGGGGAGGGTGGGGGTTGTTATAGAATATAGATCATGTAGGCCTACAGTGTATATCTTCCTGCTCTTAAATGCTTCTCTGCTAATGTGCTGAGCAGGGAGTAATGTAAATGTATAGAAGAGCCTGAATGAAAAGATCAAATATAATATTCACATAATATTTTTAAGACCCGGATATATTTCTACTTGCAAAAAGGAGATTTCAACCTTACTACTACTTGTACTACTAGGACTTTGTAGAGGAAATTATGTAATTATTATGCATATTTATAATAATCTTTAAAATAATAATAATAAATTAATAATTTACATTTGGGGGATATCTTTCACAATAATAAATAAAACAGTTCTAGACATTCTAATGATCACAAAAATATATATATTACAGGCATTTTACTTACTTTTATCAGGGTTAAAGGTCAAAGTTAAAGGTCAAAGGTCAATAGGTCAATAGGTTAAACCAGAGAAGTTGTGTGAATTTCTGCCTCTGTGGGGGATATTTATGATGAAAATATCATGACCAATGGCATTGCAAGGCTAAACAATGAACATCAATGATAATGTTTAGATGAAAAAAGAACAGAAAAAAATAATATATATTAAGTCATTAATACAAATAAAAATGTTGTAATAGTAGGCTACCATGGGTCTTGCAGGGTTTTAAATGTATAAATATCATGTTTTATTCAGCAGCCGTAGGTACGTATACAGAAAACACAGCACCACTGTGTTTTGAGGCACAATGTTGTTATTGCTGTGCCCTGACACTGATATCATTGTAATACAGAAAATACTGGGTTGGTAACTCCTCCCAGTGTGAATTCAACCCTGAGGGTTTCAAAATAGACCCCCATTTGGGTGATTATGCTAGCGGTATGAACGTCTCCCCCACAGCTATTAGAGCACAGGTTTGATTCCTCTGGTGTCCATCATGTGTTCAGTAGGTTTTACTGTTAACCACTATGCTGACACAGCAAAACGCGGCCATTCCCTGTCCCCTGTATGATGACACAGCAAAACGCGGCCATTCCCTGTCCCATGTATGATGACACAGCAAAACGCGGCCATTCCCTGTCCCCTGTATGATGACACAGCAAAACGCGGCCATTCCCTGTCCCCTGTATGATGACACAGCAAAACGCGGCCATTCCCTGTCCCCTGTATGATGACACAGCAAAACGTGCAGCCATTCCCTGTCCCCTGTATGATGACACAGCAAAACGTGCGGCCATTCCCTGTCCCCTGTATGATGACACAGCAAAACGTGCGGCCATTCCCTGTCCCCTGTATGATGACACAGCAAAACGTGCAGCCATTCCCTGTCCCCTGTATGATGACACAGCAAAACGTGCGGTCATTCCCTGTCCCCTGTATGATGACACAGTAAAACGCGGCCATTCCCTGTCCCCTGTATGATGACACAGCAAAACGCGGCCATTCCCTGTCCCCTGTATGATGACACAGCAAAACGCGGCCATTCCCTGTCCCCTGTATGATGACACAGCAAAACGCGGCCATTCCCTGTCCCCTGTATGATGACACAGCAAAACGTGCAGCCATTCCCTGTCCCCTGTATGATGACACAGCAAAACGTGCGGCCATTCCCTGTCCCCTGTATGATGACACAGCAAAACGTGCGGCCATTCCCTGTCCCCTGTATGATGACACAGCAAAACGCGGCCATTCCCTGTCCCCTGTATGATGACACAGCAAAACGTGCAGCCATTCCCTGTCCCCTGTATGATGACACAGCAAAACGTGCGGTCATTCCCTGTACCCTGTAGGATGACACAGTAAAACGCGGCCATTCCCTGTCCCCTGTATGATGACACAGCAAAACGTGCGGCCATTCCCTGTCCCCTGTATGATGACACAGCAAAACGCGGCCATTCCCTGTCCCCTGTATGATGACACAGCAAAACGCGGCCATTCCCTGTCCCCTGTATGATGACACAGCAAAACGCGGCCATTCCCTGTCCCCTGTATGATGACACAGCAAAACGTGGCCATTCCCTGTCCCCTGTATGATGACACAGCAAAACGCGGCCATTCCCTGTCCCCTGTATGATGACACAGCAAAACGCGGCCATTCCCTGTCCCCTGTATGATGACACAGCAAAACGTGCAGCCATTCCCTGTCCCCTGTATGATGACACAGCAAAACGTGCGGTCATTCCCTGTCCCCTGTATGATGACACAGCAAAACGTAAGGCCTGTCCCCTCTATGATGACACAGCAGAACAGGATGAGACCGTTCCGTAGCAGGCAGCCATAGCTGAATGGGTAGGGAGGCCGTCTTGGAATCAAGCGGTTCCCGGGTTCGTCCCCCTAGCCAGGCCCGTGTCCCTGAGCAAAACACGTAACCCTGAGCCCTCTTCAGCGAGAATGCTGCTGGGGTCATCTCGTATAGGCAAGGTTCCCACATGGAAATGGAGATGTGTGTGTGTGTGTGTGTGTGTGTGTGTGTGTGTGTGTGTGTGTGTGTGTGTGTGTGTGTGTGTGTGTGTGTGTGTGTGTGTGTGTGTTTGTGTTTGTGTGCGTGTGCGCACATAGATAGTATTAGTATGTGTTGTGCTTGTAGATTGGCTATTTCCACTAGTTTGGGTCCTAGGGAGAAATCAATGATTACTATCACAATATCAGTCTAAGGGCAGAAACACTTGAAATGTCACCTTGGTGGTAAACAATATATTTCTATTCCTTTTTCTTCAGTATCAGTTCCCTAACTGACATTGACGGGATACTGTTCATTTCTCATTTGGGGTTACTGGAATTGAGCCTAAAAAGGCAGAGGAATCAGAAGGTATGATGACACCCATTTTCTTGGATGTGGTTCTACTATTGTGTGACCACACAATTCTGAAATCTGGAAATACTCCAGTAAAGTAAAAAATACTTCAAAATTGTACTTAAGTACAGTACTTAAGTAGAGTAAATGTACATTACATTTACACCACTGTTTTGCGGCCAAATCACAGTCCAGTGAAACTACAACAGGGATTTGACACACATCGGTGGCTGGAATTATGAGCAATCGATTATGAGCAATAGTAGTACTTTCATTTCATGGTATAGAGCGAAGTTATTTCGAGAGAGAGAGACAGACAGACACAGAGAGAGAGAGAGAGAGAGAGAGAGAGAGAGAGGGAGAGAGAGAGAGAGAGAAGCACTAAGCAGGTATTGATATAGTTATTGCTGCAGTATGCAGAATTCTGCATGCCTGCTGGGAACTGCATGCCTCACGGGTTGTGCCAGTGACCACCAGCATGCACAACATGGACGTTTTAGAACCACCACCACATACACAGACAACCACTGTCTGACTTCTCTCCTACATACCAGCCTGCACAGATCTGACTCAAGGTGAGGAGGGCCACATCCACAGGCTGCCCAAAATGAGAGCTCACAGGCAGATAGGAGAAGTGCAGATACTCTGTGGTGGTGGTGGTGGTATCCATATCTTCTTCTTTCGGCTAATTCCCATCAGGTGTCGCCACAGCGACTTCTGTACGACCATTTTGGTCAGGTGATGTGTGCTGTGGTACAGTATGAGTCCATGGCTTTGCTGGGCAAAAAACGTGAATCATCACAGCTAACGGTAACCCTGTCTATCGGTCTGTCGGTCTATCGGTCTGTCGGTCTGTCGGTCTGTCGGTCTGTCTGTCTGTCTGTCTGTCTGTCTGCCTGCCTGCCTGCCTGCCTGTCTGTGTGAGAGAGAGAGAGAGAGAGAGAGAGAGAGAGAGAGAGAGAGAGAGAGAGAGAGAGAGAGAGATCTTGGTCAGCATCAGGCAGTGCTTCAGTTAAAAACACCACTCCCTTGTTCTTCCAGAGTTGAGTTCCACACTGATGGAGAAGATGCAGGCCCCGGAGATGCTGAGTGGCCTGAGGATACCAGAGCTGGACGAGTTCAGCCAGTTCTTCCGCTCCCTGCCCACGTCCACGCTGGTGGGCATCGGCGCGCTGGCCGCCGTGCTGGCCTACTGGCTGGCCACGCGGCCCCGCCCCATCAAGCCCCCGTGCGACCTGCTCCACCAGTCTGAGGAGGTGCCCGTAAGTGTCAATGGAGAATGTCCCGCGAGGACTGCATGCATGTAATGTAATAATTAGAATAATAATAATGAAAAAGGAAAATGAAAAGAATAATAGTGTATAGAGCAGGGGTTCTCAACGTTTTTGGCCGGGGACCCCCGGAAATGCTTTGGCAATGTCTCGGGACCCCCGCCCCGCCCTATCCCGACCCCCAATATAAATTGACTGCTACAATAACCTTAAACCATTTTGGGCGGGAACCCCTTTTGGTGTTTTAAGCATTGTTATAATTTAGCTATTGAAAAATAGCAGATCTACAAGCTCATAGCGCGCCACCGAGTGGCGCGCTACGAGCTTGTAGGTCTGCTATTTTTGAAAAGTCGTGAAAATAAAATTTAAAAAAAAATCTTTTATTCTTTTATTTTTTTTGAAAATAATTTGGGGACCCCCTAAAATAATTTGGCGACCCCCCGAGGGGTCGCCACCCACGGGTTGAGAACCCCTGGTATAGAGAATAGTACAGGTTAACCCATTTAGACATGCCACCATGGGTTCTCAAACTATTTCATGTCAAGGACCCCAGGAATTTTCTGTATTTGGCTATGGACCCCATTCTGAAAATATGTTGTTCCACGGACCCCCAGAAGCAAATATTTGAGTTAAAACATTTACTGTGAAACAATATATATTCAAAGATTTGCACACAAGTTTAGGGATAAGGGGTTCAGCGGTGATGATTAGCGACATTGGGATTTAGGGGATGTATAGCATACAATGTAGGGACACACCTCAACTGCATGGCATGCAGGTTTGGTTTGGTTTGGTTAGCAGTCACACTGCTAAACAAACCAGCCAAACGAAGGTGGTTTGGTTTGGTTAGCAGTCACACTGCTAACCAAACCAGCCAAACGAAGGTGGTTTGGTTAGCAGTCACACTGCTAAACAAACCAGCCAAACGAAGGTGGTTTGGTTTGGTTAGCAGTCACACTGCTAACCAAACCAGCCAAACGAAGGTGGTTTGGTTAGCAGTCACACTGCTAAACAAACCAGCCAAACGAAGGTGGTTTGGTTTGGTTAGCAGTCACACTGCTAACCAAACCAGCCAAACGAAGGTGGTTTGGTTTGGTTAGCAGTCACACTGCTAACCAAACCAGCCAAACGAAGGTGGTTTGGTTTGGTTAGCAGTCACACTGCTAAACAAACCAGCCAAACGAAGGTGGTTTGGTTAGCAGTCACACTGCTAAACAAACCAGCCAAACGAAGGTGGTTTGGTTAGCAGTCACACTGCTAACCAAACCACCTTCGTTTGGCTGGTTTGGTTAGCAGTCACACTGCTAACCAAACCAGCCAAACGAAGGTGGTTTGGTTTGGTTAGCAGTCACACTGCTAAACAAACCAGCCAAACGAAGGTGGTTTGGTTAGCAGTCACACTGCTAAACAAACCAGCCAAACGAAGGTGGTTTGGTTAGCAGTCACACTGCTAACCAAACCACCTTCGTTTGGCTGGTTTGGTTAGCAGTCACACTGCTAACCAAACCAGCCAAACGAAGGTGGTTTGGTTAGCAGTCACACTGCTAAACAAACCAGCCAAACGAAGGTGGTTTGGTTTGGTTAGCAGTCACACTGCTAACCAAACCAGCCAAACGAAGGTGGTTTGGTTAGCAGTCACACTGCTAAACAAACCAGCCAAACGAAGGTGGTTTGGTTTGGTTAGCAGTCACACTGCTAACCAAACCACCTTCGTTTGGCTGGTTTGGTTAGCAGTCACACTGCTAACCAAACCAGCCAAACGAAGGTTTGGTTTGGTTAGCAGTCACACTGCTAACCAAACCAGCCAAACGAAGGTGTGTGAAACCTTTTTCAACCTTTTCGGTAGCGTGCCTGGATGTGACATTTTTTAAAGCCTGTTGACAGTAGCTACAGTAATTGACGGACCAGTAATAGCAACCTGACCTAGTTTGTGTACAAAACCACACGCATGCACGCACGCACGCACGCACGCACGCACGCACGCACGCATGCACACACACACACGCACGCACACACACAGCAAGGACTCACATCTGCTTTGTGTGTCATGGTTCATTTTTTTCTTGCAGCTCAAACGGTCCACAAACGGTCAAATAATGCCCTGAAGCCTTTTATTAATGCTATGAACTGTTGGTCCCTCTACATTTTAACAATCCCTCCTCAATTGAGGAGGCATATTGATTTTTGTTGGTCCAGCATTTTTCAGGACATTCCCAAAAATGGAATGTATGTGCCCAGGTCATGGTTAAGAGAGAGAGAGAGAGAGAGAGAGAGAGAGAGAGAGAGAGAGAGAGAGAGAGAGAGAGAGAGAGAGAGAGAGAGAGAGAGGAGGAGAGAGAGAGAGGAGAGAGAGAGAGGAGAGAGAGAGAGAGAGAGAGAGAGAGAGAGAGAGAGAGAGAGAGAGAGAGAGAGAGAGAGAGAGAGAGAGAGAGAGAGAGAGAGAGAGAGAGAGAGAGAGATATGTTACTAGTGTAACATCTGTGTCATAAATCAGTGCACAGTTCTGGTGAGTTGTGTGTGTTGCCATGGGTGATGAGTAGGCATGTAACGATATATCGTATATCGATATATATCGATATTAACCCCGACGTTATGAATCGATTTAATCAAATCTTTTTTTTAGGGAGGGTAGTGAATTATGGTGTGTGTGATGTGAAATGTGAGCTTTAATCATATTCCATCTGATATTCAAGTGCTTTTGGAGAGAAATGAGACTGAGTCACTTTCAGTAGTAGAGCACTGTAGAGGGGAGCTGTGTGCGTCTGTGACTGTGCCCAGGTGATGGTCGTTGATGTTCATTAATACATCAAGGAAGGCAATTCTGTTTCTGCACTGTCAAAAGTAATGCTACTTCTTTTGCAATGTAGTTAAATAAAAAATGTGAAAAATGATAAGGAAGATAAATTATATATATATTTTTTAAAACTGTAATTGTTCTGGAAACTATCTATTTTTTTAAATATCGTGAAAAATCGTATCGTGAACCTCATATCGTGATACGAATCGTATCGTGAGTTGAGTGAATCGTTACATGCCTATGAGTTGTGTGTGTTGCCATGGGTGATGAGTTTTGTGTGTTGCCATAGGTGATGAGTTGTGTGTGTTGCCATGGGTGATGAGTTTTGTGTGTTGCCATGGGTGATGAGTTGTGTGTGTTGCCATGGGTGATGAGTTGTGTGTGTTGCCATGGGTGATGAGTTGTGTGTGTTGCCATGGGTGATGAGTTGTGTGTGTTGCCATGGGTGATGAGTTGTGTGTGTTGCCATGGGTGATGAGTTGTGTGTGTTGCCATGGGTGATGAGTTGTGTGTGTTGCCATGGGTGATGAGTTGTGTGTGTTGCCATGGGTGATGAGTTGTGTGTGTTGCCATGGGTGATGAGTTGTGTGTGTTGCCATGGGTGATGAGTTGTGTGTGTTGCCATGGGTGATGAGTTGTGTGTGTTGCCATGGGTGATGAGTTGTGTGTGTTGCCATGGGTGATGAGTTGTGTGTGTGTTGCCATGAGTGATGAGTTGTGTTGTTTAATCATTCCATCGCCAACACATTTGTCAAGATACTGTTTTCATTGATGGACCGATACAATGGAACTGCGGCAGTGTCGTTGATCTAATCGAAAATCAGCAAAGGTGAACTACAGCTGCACCTGCCACCTGTGTGACTTTAGTGTAATGTAGTTGCGCACAGGCCGAAAATAGACGATTTACAATATCACGTGTCACGTTGCAAATAATGCATTGTGTGGCCTTGCACCATGTTCTGCCACACCTCAACTGCCATGCTAACCAAACCAACCCACCCACCGTGGTTTGGTTGGGAGTAGTGCGCCATTCCAACTACGTGACTTCGGCGTGCGGTTAGGGTTAGGTTAGGGCTAGAGACGATGCCAGTGTGTAACCAGCTTGGTTTGTACCTAAATTGTATGCTCTAAGAAGCCTTTCGCACAGCGTGGCCCATGGGGCAGAACCCTATATCTCTTGTTTCTGCTGCATGAGGCAGCCTGATGTAGGCTAAGTGGTGGGTGGTGGTGGGTGAGTCAGTAGGATACAACAGCAGTGACAACCCAATGTGTGTGCGAGGCTTAACGACTAAATCGAGGCGAAATAGGGGTAAAAAACTAAAGTATTCATATTGTTGGGCAATTTGCTTTCTTTTTCTTCTCCTTTTTTTCTTAGTGTTATCTCTATTTTACTGGAAATAAAATCCTAGACCCTGTTGAGTCAGCGAGCCTAAGTTTATGCTTTCTAGAGATTGGGGGATTTCCAAAACTGAATAACTACCACTCATATAAAAATAATACTGCCTTTCTAGGTCAACCATGTTCTAATGAAGATACATGCAGATTGTTTTTCTTTTTCCAGTGTACTGTACAGATTTAGCCACTTCATCAATGACGTAACTAATGTTTATAGAGATGGTGCCCTTTTCATTTGATCATGGTTAGGTGTGCTGTCATGCTGATTTGAGCACATTCTAAATGTACTATGAACTAACAGTTCAGTTGACTAGTCAGTTTCTTTAGAACAGAACCTGGTATAATACAGGTTTTAACCACTTTCAACCTGGTATCCATATTTTGGCATTTCTAAAATCTTCCCTATACATGTACAGGTCTTCAAAAAGGGGGGGAACACCCATTGTTTTGCCATTTCCCCCCCAAACAAATCTATTGAAATGTCTGTAAATACACATTAATACAACAAATAACGATGACATCTTAGATAGCAGATATACAATATATGTATAAAAGATATACAAAAATAGCAGATGTACAAGGTTCAAGGTTGTCTTTATTAGTCTCCCCTAGAAGATTTGTCTTGGAGATGAGAGTCACAGCTGCATATATATAACATTATACACATTCAGAAAAAGAAAAAGAAAAACATCATGAAACACGCCAACATACAAAAACACAGATATTGCACACATTCCCATGGTAAAGTGTAGCTCTGGTCCATAGCTCTAATGCCGTTGCATTTAGAGCTATGTTACCGATGACTTCCGGGGGTTCTCTTCAATATCGGTAGAGGGCGCAGTGGAAAAAAATATACCCACCCTGAAAAAAAGTCTTCACACCAAATTTTCCACTTGAAAAAAAAATCTACACACATGTCCCCTTAGGAGCTCCCTACATTAAGGTCTGTAATTTCATGAAGGTTTGAAGTCGGTTCAAGGTTGTACTTTATTGTTACATCTTGTGTACAGGTACATAAGAGTAAAACTTATTTTTGTTTGGCTTCCTTCAGGGTCGTTCCCATTATGCACATGCACATGACCATATATGGGCAATTCTCTTTTGCTCATTCAATTCTCAATTGCTGGATATAGACAAACGGCTAGCATCGCTGAAAAATGTTGAATCATTTTGAATGACGAAAAAGCTTGAGAACCATGCCAGTGATTTAGAAGGCATTCGTAGACATCGGCCTCAGGTCTTATTTCTTAATGGGTTAAAAGAGGCTGTCCCACTGGGAGGAGGGGCCAGGGGGCAGGCCAAGGACCAGATGGGGGGGATTAGATCTCAATGCTGGCCTTCCAACTCCTCAGGATGCCTCAGTAGGAAGTAGCCACTGTCGCCCCCCCGAGAAAGGGAAGTCTGGTACCCTTTAGCTGCTGGAACTGTTCCAACCGCAACCTGCTGGCTCTGGATAAGCGGAAGAAGATGGATGGATGTAGTGGGGGTCCCTGCTTTGTCTCTCTTTGAGCTAAGGGGGTCCTCGTGTACTTGGTCCGCTCCTTTTTTCCTCCTCTACACCAACTCTCTGCTGAAAATAGCTGATCTCTACGTGTTGTGACTTGTGAACTTGCGACTTTTTAGCGGAATGTTTGCCAATGACATTCCCAGAATGAAGATGCCAGGCTTCAAGTGATTAACAGAGACTATTATGCAAAGTAACCTCACTCCCTGTCTGTCTCCCTGTCTGTCTGTCTCCCTGTCTCCCTGTCTGTCTCCCTGTCTGTCTCCCTGTCTCCCTCCCTGTCTCCCTGTCTCCCTGTCTCTCTCCCTGTCTCCCTCCCTGTCTCCCTCCCTGTCTCCCTCCCTGTCTCCCTGTCTCCCTCCCTCCCTCCCTGTCTCCCTCCCTCCCTCCCTGTCTCCCTGTCTCCATGTCTCCATGTCTCCCTCCCTCCCTCCCTCCCTCCCTCCCTCCCTCCCTGTCTGTCTGTCTGTCTGTCTGTCTCCATCAGCATGAGGGTGGGGGTCGTAGGTCAATGATGGGCGATAGCTCCAAGCTGCTGGCTCACTACCATGACGATGCAAAAACCATGTATGAGGTGTTTCAGAGAGGCCTGCACATATCTGGTGAGTAGGACTGCACACACACACACACACACACACACACACACACACACACACACACACACACACAAAAAAAAAACCCGTTTACATCACATATAATACCAGTAAGACGCCTGAGGGCGAGAAGTGCCGCCTCGTTGACGGCAGACTGCTGGCGAGCGCTGGCACTTTGGCTGCACTAATAACTTTGGGACAGGCCCGTCTAGAGTTTGAAATTTGAATGTACAGGTATCAGTCAAAAGGGAGACATCGAAGAGGAAAGATGGATGGGGAAGGATCAACATATGGAATGTCAGAACAGGTTCTGAAATATATCCATGTATGGAGATCTAAGGGTTTGAGGTCAGATGTAGAGTTGCTGGCCAATATTGATGACATCAGGGATCTCCATATACAGTATGGGCTTAACTGTGACAGCAGGTCGCATTTACTATGACATCAGGGTCTCCACATCTCCATCCCCGATGATGTCACATTGAGACCTGGGCACCATATATGGTGCCCGACCAACACACTAGTGCCCGACCAACCACCAACACACTGGTGCCCAACCAACCACCAACACACTGGTGCCCAACCAACCACCAACACACTGGTGCCCAACCAACCACCAACACACTGGTGCCCGACCAACCACCAACACACTGGTGCCCGACCAACCACCAACACACTGGTGCCCGACCAACCACCAACACACTGGTGCCCAACCAACCACCAACACACTGGTGCCCAACCAACCACCAACACACTGGTGCCCAACCAACCACCAACACACTGGTGCCCAACCAACCACCAACACACTGGTGCCCAACCAACCACCAACACACTGGTGCCCAACCAACCACCAACACACTGGTGCCCGACCAACCACCAACACACTGGTGCCCGACCAACCACCAACACACTGGTGCCCGACCAACCACCAACACACTGGTGCCCAACCAACCACCAACACACTGGTGCCCAACCAACCACCAACACACTGGTGCCCGACCAACCACCAACACACTGGTGCCCAACCAACCACCAACACACTAGTGCCCGACCAACCACCAACACACTGGTGCCCGACCAACCACCAACACACTGGTGCCCAACCAACCACCAACACACTGGTGCCCGACCAACCACCAACACACTGGTGCCCGACCAACCACCAACACACTGGTGCCCGACCAACCACCAACACACTGGTGCCCGACCAACCACCAACACACTGGTGCCCGACCAACCACCAACACACTGGTGCCCGACCAACCACCAACACACTGGTGCCCGACCAACCACCAACACACTGGTGCCCGACCAACCACCAACACACTGGTGCCCAACCAACCACCAACACACTGGTGCCCGACCAACCACCAACACACTGGTGCCCAACCAACCACCAACACACTGGTGCCCGACCAACCACCAACACACTGGTGCCCGACCAACCACCAACACACTGGTGCCCGACCAACCACCAACACACTGGTGCCCGACCAACCACCAACACACTGGTGCCCGACCAACCACCAACACACTGGTGCCCAACCAACCACCAACACACTGGTGCCCGACCAACCACCAACACACTGGTGCCCGACCAACCACCAACACACTGGTGCCCAACCAACCACCAACACACTGACGAGAAATGCATGATTCCATAGTTAATAATGAGACCTTCGGTCGCAATAACCTTGTATATCTCAATAACCTTGTATATCTCAACCGTTCATTTTCAGGAAATGCCCCTCTAATGCATTCAATGTCGTTATTATTTTGTCACAAGCTCTTATTGATGCTTTTAATTGGTTCAATATTGGTGACTCACAGATACATTAAGTCACTTTAACCTTTTTTTCAAGAATTGCTGAAATAGCTGTTCTACAAGCTGAGTTTGTAGATGATCTATTTCCACTATTTGTACATGACACGCTGTATAACGAAATAGGACATTAAAGATGTATTTTGTCATATGGTATAGTATGTTAGTACAATATACATACAGTAACTTATACAATCGGGGTGGTTGTATTTGGTCTCCTTCCTCTTCTTGCAACATTTAGATCCTTAGAGCCTTTGACACAATCCTGCTTCTGGTTTGACACGAAATGTGATATTAGCTCAGTGCTTAAAATGTCAGCCCTTGCGCAATACAGGAGACCCGGGTTCAAATCCAGGGTAGAACATGAAAGTTACATTCATTTAGAAAAACTAAAAACAAGCAAAAAAAACCCTAAAAAGTTGAAATATGGAAACACAAGGTTTCTGCCAAACACCAACAAAATGGAAAGGCTTTATTACAACACATTGTCGGTGAACCCTGAACCAGGGTTTGTACTACCGTGGTCGTTATTGTAACGGAGGCTGAGTGTATATCGTTGTTCGGGTGGAAACCTTGCATGTCCAATACGGTTACTTTTCAGGAAATGCTAAAAAGAACCAAATCGCTCAAGTAGTTATTATGTAGTCACAAGCTCTTGTTAATACTTTTTATTGGTTCAATATTCATAGGGCGGCTGTGGCTCAGGAGGTAGAGCAGGTCGTCCAATGATCCCTGGGTCGGCGGTTCGAATCCCGGCTCCTCCTGTCATGTCGAAGTGTCCTTGGGCAAGACACTGAACCCTACATTGCCTCCAATGAGTTGGTCGGTGTGAGCTCGCCACCATTGGTGTGTGAATGTGGGAAGTGAGGACGCTGGCGTCGACTGTTCACCGCTTCACCTCCCAATGTATGAATGAATGAACCATTGTAAAGCGCTATGAGCACTTGGACAAGCGCTATAAAAATGCAATTCATTATTCATTATAAAACACGTGTGAACGTGTAGATAGTCTATTTTTGCTACATTTGTGTGACACTCTTGCACGATAGGAAATGCAAGGTTTCTGCCTGACAGCAACGATGTATGCGGCTGTGTGCACTGACCCAATACAGTACGTATCATGAAATTACAATGCAAGGCCATGAGCTCAATATCTGACATGTGGCTGATATAAATACTGCCCTCGCTGCGCCCCTCACTTCACACGAGTATGATTTTAATATTAATGTTGTATTATCTTTCAAATCTTAGTGTTTTGTCAATTATTTGGGGGCTCACTTGCAATATCCTCACAGCCCACGAGTGGGCCCCGGCGCACAGGTTGAGAAACGCTGGTCTAGACAACCATAGACATATAGACGTAGACGCCTCTTCCGGCTCTGGGGGCCGTGTCAAAATTGAAGGCACAATTTTCCAGAGATTCCTTGCGAAGCATGAGCGTCAAGCTTCCGCGTGCGTAACATAAGTCCCGGAAAAGACGCACTGTGATTGGCCAGTAGTCACTTGAGTGACAGCGAGAGACATGGAGGAGTCGCATGAGTGACGTCACATGGGCAGCAACGCAGCGTGCCCTCAGCGCTTCCCTATGGCACTTCCGCTTGACTTCCTGCCTTCATTGGAGACACGTCGCTCCAATGAACTGCAGCGGCCAGTGAGGCATCTATTTTTTCTATCTATGTAGACAACATCTAAATTAACATTATTTACAATGTTATTGTCAACAATCAGTATGTCTATTCAAAATTACATGACGTGAACAAGTAAGCCAGATACAATGCATAGCATAACCAATATGATCTATGGGGGGTGGAGAGTTGTGTCTTCCGACTGCGGCGGAATTAGCAGTGAGTCTGCAGTCCTGACCAAAGGGGGGAGGGGTCATTCGGATCTACAGCTTGGGAGAGTCTAGGTCGTCGGAGCGTAGGAAGGGAAACCATAGGCGTCCTGTGTTAGCAGGAGGATGCGATGCAGAGAGATCTAGGTGTGTGGGAGGTTCAAGGCTGTGAGCAATATTGGAAACGATGAGGAAACCTTATAGGCGCAGGAAAGAGCTAGGAGTGAAAGCTTAACCCATTATGGAATGTATCTGTGTCACCATAGGTTTGAACCACTTTAACCATCATTTCTAACATTAGCTATTGAAAAATAGCACATCTACAAGCTCACCGAGTCAGTGCCACGCTATATGAGCTTGTAGATCTGCTATATTAGAAAAATCGTGAAAATGTGGAACAACATATTTTCAGATGGGGGTCGGCGGCCGTTTACATATAATCTTTGGGGTCCTTGCCATGAAATAGTTTGAGAACCACTGATGTAGAAACAGAAAACTTTGTAGAATCTGGTGCCAGGTCTCAATGGGTGTACACAGAGTTGCGTGCACACAGGATTCAGCAGGTAGACAAAGACCGCGTATACAAGCGGGTTTCACATAGCCTGGCTAATAAGCCAGACCGAATCAGCCGTTGGCAAAAAAAATTGCCTGCCGGCGGATTACGGTCTTGAGAGGCTCAATTGTACGCCCATTTCCTACACCAGAGAATTGGTGTGGCCAATCGGGACACGGTATGCAATATGGGCGGGCTTTGGTACAGCGACGTTCAATGCTTGAGACCTTTGACTGACAGTAGCTCTAACCAATTGCGTCAAAGAGAAAATGTTTGAACCCGCCCCCAGGGAAACAAGATCCATACACAGCATCTCCAGACTCAAATACCACACGACAGTGTGATTTGAGTCTGGCTTATTAGCCAGGCTAGGTTTCACACACTCTAATAGACAGACATAACTAACGTAGCTAACTAGTATACCGCATGTGGCTTACTCGTTTCTGGCTCACTTTCCCATGGCGTTGCTTTAAATCGGGACACAGGCTTTTATTTTTGTTCGCATTTGGCTCAAAAAATAAAGCCTGAAACACATTGGAAAATCTGGCATAGGAAGGCCACTTCCTTGTATTTCGCTAAACAATAACAGTGCCGAGGGGCGTCGCTCCACATTTGGTGACGTCAGTGTTCTCCACTGTTTACTACTGTGGAGGGGAGGAGGGGGCGGGCACTCAGATCGATGAACCAATAGGATCCGCCGCTTTTTTCGTGCCAGCAATCCGCCCCTCTACACCAGAAATCACACAGGCTGGGCCAGGCTATATACTTTAAACCTGAAACACAACCTTCACATCGTCACTGTCGGGCATGTCCAAAACCATTACTTTTCAGGAAATGGAAAAGGGAACCTTGTTATTTAATACTTTTAATTAGGGAAAAAAAATGGGAATCTGACAGATAGACTTAAAGGGGAATACCACCCACTTTCAACAATATTATGCAATTTATATACTGTACCATTGGGCTGATGTATGGAAATATGGGGGGGGTCATGTGATCAGTAACAATTTACAATTTCGGCATTTAGCAGATGCTCAGAGTGACTTACAGTAAGCACGGAAAACATGAGGTAATACATCAAATGCATAGAATGCAATAGAAATCTAGGATCATAGGTAAACAAACAAACAGTATAATATCATGACATGCTATCTAAATTACATTTTAGCCTTTCCATAAGCAGGCAAGGCATATAGAACAGGGATTTGACCTCCAGCTGAAACAGCATGGCTCAAAAATCAACTAAGACTTGTTCGAGCCTTTTCAACCAATTCAGTCATATGTGAGTCAGAATATATATTCATATGCCATTATAAACCTCTAAGATTCAATCGCAGAGAGATTATATTTATAACATAACAGGCTTACATACACTTATAACACCAGGCTTAACATTCATTGACTGGCATTAACAGACTATCAGACAAAGTCTTAAAAGAGCATAATATGCACTCGGGGCAGACAGGAACATACCGTAGAACTAAGAAAACTAGACCAGGCAAACAATACATAGAAATACAGTTAGCTTTAGCCTTCCAATTCACAAGTGTGCTTGCCAGTCGAGACACATACAAAAATAAAAAGACAGAGCCATCAGGCCCTGACATTAGGTAAATTTTTCAAAGATTTCAATTAAAAACAATTAGAACGACGGGACACACATAGCTACGCAATGGAGTGGCTGCACCACTCAGTAAATGCCTATAATGACATGCTCTAAGTAGGTTCTCGGTTCTCACTTTTTCTGTCCCTCCTCGCTAACTCCTTTACTTGTACGTATGCAATCAACAGGTGATGGTCCTTGTCTAGGCTCTCGGCTACCCAACCAGCCTTACAAATGGATTTCCTACAAAGAGGTTAGTTGGAAAAGTGTGTCTTTCTCAAGCCGTTTGACGATGCCATGGTCTATAATTATGACAGACTTATGCAAGCACAGTTACATTGGTGACAATAATAGAACCGTAAACAATATGGTCTAATATGACAGACTTATGCAAGCACAATGGTAACAATAATAAAGTAGAACCATACAAACAATAATATTAATAAGGTCATTCAAGCATTTCCAAGGAATGGGTCGGTCACCAATCCGTTTACAACTTGTCTAATTTAGAGCACTTTCATGGCATTATTTTGAGCAAGCACATTGCTAGCTGTATAGAGCCAATGTTCTAGTAATATCCACCAGACTAATTTCCAGCGGCATGATATTGATAG
>NC_136789.1:41247154-41262154 GCF_951216825.1 Electrona antarctica | reverse complement strand
TACCTCCATTATGATGAATTCCTGTACTGTTCTTTGTCTATATAGAAGTGTCTATTTGTACGTCTCTAAATGTTTTGATGAATTGAACATGGTGGACCCTGTTGTAAACAAGTGTAATGCTTAATTGGGTCGTCCACTCACAGTTAACAGCCTTTGTATTGAGTTTGTGCTTGAAATGTACTGTAATTCTGCAAACTGTTAATAAAATTTTCAATCAATCAATCAAAAGTCTGAGTTATAGACCCACAAGGGTCCATTCGGTTCCTAAATATCAATCATCTAGCTGGGACCCCTTGGAACCCCCTCAAGGTCCCCTTGGGGTCCCCAGAACCCTCTTCGAGAACCACTGTACTACAATGATGCCTAATTTATGTGTGTCACATCGACGTTATTAGCTTCTCTTAGGCGTCTATTTCTTAAACCTCCTTCATACAGGAAAAAAAGATTAAAAGTATAATTGCTTGTAACACCAAGTATGTAGCTCATATGTTGAAATGTTTAGTTATGTCGGCAAAACAGACTTGAGAATTGAAGATCGGAGTCACCGAACATAAAAGCAGATTTATAAATCATGAAGAATCTCCTATAGCCACACATTTCAGTGTCAAAGTGCACGACGTGAGCAGTTTCAAGGTATTCGTCGCTTCATTGACTGCTGCTGCTGCGGAACATTAAACGCCTTAAGCCGAGAGTAGGGATGTTCTTTTGGTGGAATGACCCAGGGAGCGTGCAGGTTTTCAACAGCAGGACTTTATTGGCCCCTGTTCGGTGGAGAGAAACCGGATGGGGAGGGTGATGGGGATTTGTTGTTGCACCTACTCCAGAAAATGTTTGGGGAGGACTCATTGGCATAACAACTAAAATGGGAGAAAAAGGATTAAATATATGACTCAGTATGAATGTTACTGAATGTTACCTGCTCTCGCCAACGTCCCATACTGTACTTGTAAAAGGTAATTGACTGGATTTTGTTTTTTGGTGTTTAGTTTAGGGAATTTAGAGGATATTTTTGCAGACCTGCTGTAGTCAACTACAAAATGTATCGCGAATTCACGTGTGTGAAGGATAGAGTAACTTAAATGAATTAAAAATGTATTGAGTTGTGTTGCATGCTGTTTTGTTTCCTTACAGGCCCTGGGCAAAGACCACTACAGAAAACCTATAGTAAGTACTACTGGATATTCATTCAACAGCACTTACAGTAATATCATTCGAATCTGCACGTACGAGGAAACAAACATTTAGCATTTTGTCTTGATGTCATTGATGCAGAGACACGCTGACAACTGCAACGTAGGCGTACTGTATGCCAATCTCATAAAATGACACACCCTTGTGTTTTGTTCTCTTCAGCCACCTGCACCAGACGACCTGTCCATTGTCTGTTTCACCAGTGGCACCACAGGTTTGTAATGTTGACTTTACGCCACCAACAAAAGCGCGGTTAAGTGCAGGTGCACAGTGAAATCCTCAGTGTTACTTCTACCCTAAAAGTGTACGAAATGCAACCAAAAGGACCCTGAGGGCGCGGTCACACCAAAGTTTAATTCTTCCTATGAGGGTGATGGATTCTGTCAATTCTTTTCAATGGGAATGGAGCGTTTTTTTTAATGAAATCCGTGAATGGCATGCAGCAAACTGTTCCGTTCCCATTGAAAAGCATTTGCAGAATCCGCCCTCATATATAAAATTCCAGTTCTGCGCTCTTAAGGTCCTTGCAGACTGGTGCGTTTTTCAGATTTTTTTGCAGTGTTTTTTCCTTTAGGTTGCGGTCCCACCGAGCTTTGATTCTGCATAGAAGGATTATGTCAATGCTTTTTGATGGAAACGGAGCGGTTTGTTGACTTTTGCTCTCTGTTCCCATTGAAAAGCATTGGCAGTATCTACCCTCATGGGCAGAGTTAAAGTTCGCTGTGACCGCACCCTTACGAGTCCTTCTTTTCTTTTTACAAATGGTTACAAATGGATAAATGAACACTGAGGATTTTACTGTGCATTTAAAATCTCATTCAACATTCAGGAACAACACAAAATGGATACTTAGGTTTAGTTTGCTGCCATACTAAAACTAAGTGGTAATTTAAGTTGTATGGTCTTAAACTTAACTTAAACTGACGTCATGGGCGGACTCAGAACTTTTTTCTTTTCTTTCTGGATCATGTACGTAATAGTTAACTTTTGAACCTATTTACCACAATGGCTGTTTGGATGAGATAGCACTGGTAATCATCAACAGCTGTACCCTCATAGATATGAAAAAATAGATGCCTCATTGGAGCGATCTGTATCGACGAGAGGGCGGAAGTGCAGAAGGCACGCTACGCCACGCTGCCACTCAAGTGACTACTGGTTTCCCCCCATAATCATATTGTCATGCATTCTATTATCCTACGGCATTCCTCATACAAAAAGACTAAAACAAATAAAAACTAAACTAAAACTTCCTTACTAGAACTTATGTAATCGTAACTAAACTAACTAAACCAAACCTAACTAAAACTAAAAATATATAATATGATACGTAGCTTGCAGAGTTAGTTCAGTCAGATATACTCGAGCGGCTTCATGCTATGTTCATGGGCGCATTCATGCGTATTACCAGTTCCCCAGTGTCCCCCCAGTGCCTCCCCAGTGTCCCCCCCAGTGTCCCCCCAGTGCCTCCCCAGTGTCCCCCCAGTCCTCCCCAGTGTCCCCCAAGTGCCTCCCCAGTGTCCCCCCAGTGCCTCCCCAGTGTCCCCCCAGTCCTCCCCAGTGTCCTCCCCAGTGTCCCCCCAGTGCCTCCCCAGTGTCCCCCCAGTGCCTCCCCAGTGTCCCCCCAGTCCTCCCCAAGTGCCCCCCCAGTGTCCCCCCAGTGCCTCCCCAGTGTGCCCCCAGTCCTCCCCAGTGTCCCCCAGTGCCTCCCCAGTGTCCCCCCAGTGCCTCCCCAGTGTCCCCCCAGTGCCTCCCCAGTGCCTCCCCAGTGCCCAGTGTCCCCCCAGTGCCTCCCCACTGTCCCCCTAGCGCCTCTCCAGTGCCTCCCCAGTGTCCCCCCAGTCCTCCCCAGTGCCTGCCCAGTGTCCCCCCATTTCCTCCCCAGTGAAAAAAGAAAAGTGTTGTATGCACGTGTGCACGCAACGTCATTAAAATGGAGCCCTCACACTGGGAATAAAACCCCCCAAATCAACCCCTGATGGACACAAGGCCTCTGGTTGGTCTTACACAGATCATAAATAACACATTCATTCACTGACTACAAGTGGTCAAACATTGCACAGTGTTGTGCAGTATGAATCCCTCCAAGAAGTCATTCCGAAACTTAGTCATGCTCTTTGATCTCCCTGGGTTTGGTATTTACCAAACTAATTATACAATAGACAAGCCATAGCGTCTACATTTTTTACTGTGGAAAATCCACTAGCATAATCATGTCTCATAGCTTAAAACCACTGGTTCACAAAATGGTGTCCGGGGACCCCCAGGAGCCCTTGGAGGGGTTCCAGGGGGTCCCCAGCAAAAGGAGGAACAGTTTACAACGTATGCCCTCATTTATCGGCTATTCGAAAATAGCCCATTTATAAGCTCACAAACGTGACGCCTTGTGAGGTTATAGATCTCTTCAAAAAATCTTGACAAACGTTGACACATTTTCTTTTATGGGGATCCCTGGCACAACATATTTTATGGGGATCCCTGGCACAACATATTTTATGGGGATCCCTGGCACAACATATTTTCAAATGAGTTTGGCTATTTGAAAATAACCAATTTAAAAAAACAGATCAGATTGTAGATCGGCTATTCTTGTTTTTATTCTTTTTATTGTATAAACAAAACTTCTCCCCCCTCTCTTTTCGAAGGTGGGCCGGTGGCAAAATACATGTCAATTTGGGGTCCTTGACCCGCAGATGTTTGAGAACCACTGGTTGAAACGGCAAACCGTGATACTTAGTTGATACTGTTTGTAGGAATAGGGGTCATTTATTTGAAATCATGGACATCTGTTTTGACAGCGAAGCTCCGCCTTTAAAGGTATAATTAACCCAATGACTAATATGCAGGAAAGATTAGACTCTTTTCCGAGGAAAGGATGTCGTAAAGTCAACCATACAATAGTGTTTGTGGTTTCACTATTTCATACCGCCCTGTGTCACCTGGATTCCCCTGCATTTCCAGACTTATTTGCGTCGGCATGCAGCCGTGGAAAGCAACAAAGTACATACTCAAGTACTGTACTTAAGTACAATTTACAGTTCTTTTTTTACTTTACTTTTTTTTTTTTTTCTTTTTTTTTTTTTTACTTCTACTCCTCTACATCTCAAAGGCAAATATTGTACTACTCCACTATAATTCTTTGAAAACTTTAGTTATTAATTATTTTGTAGATTTTGATTATTATAAAACCACTTCAGAACTATATAGTTTAGCAATTTGAAAATAGCCCAATCTACAAGCTCAAAACGGGTCACAACAAAGCAACCGTTGTGAGCTTGTAGATCTGATAATCCCATTTTCCAAATTATTACTATACATTTGAAAACTTGTGAAATGGGACCCTGTGCATAGTGAGTACTTTTGGTACTTTAAGTACATTTTGATGCCAATACTTTAGTACTTTTACTCAAGTACATTTTGAATACCGAACATGTACTTGTACAGATTTTTACTTAAGTAAAAAAAAAAAAAAAAGTTATTTCTTCCCTCACTGCCTTCATGAAGGCAGATGTGATGCAGCTGCATAATATGTGACATTGTTGTCAAGGATGTTCATGTGTTGCTCTTATTGTGGCAGCGGTGGCCGAACGGATAGCGGCGCGGTCTAGATACCGGAAGGTTCCCAGTTCGAACCAGCCGTCCGACACGTTAAAATTACCACCGCTGAAATGCCCTTGAACAAGGCATCAACCACTACGATGAAATGTGTTCTATGAGCAGGGCCTGGCTGGAAACAAGTTCTTGAGCTTAGCCCAGATACCCTGGGTAAATATAGATTTCATTTCATTTCATTTCATTTCATTTCATCTCAGGGCAGAAACATGCAATTGACAAAACCACAGAACCCACACAACAAATTATGATAAGAACCGATGAACAGCTGATGACAGATTGGTATAATTTAACCCAGTGGTCCTCAAACATTGTGAAGTACCCCCAAATTGATAGTCTTTGGCTGGATAAACCCCCGTTTGAAAATATCTCGTGCCTGCCAAGGGCTCTCATAAGATCTGTCAACATTTTGCCAAAGATTTTGAAAACATCAGTCATAGTCACTCATAGATCTGCTGATTTCGAATAGCCCAAAAAAATAAAGATATGGCTCTAAACTGGTCCTCATCTTGCTGGGGACCCCCTGGAACCCCTGAAGGACCCCCTTCACACACACACACACACACACACACACACACACACACACACACACTTTGAGAAGCAGTAATCTAAACGGTATCACTGTATCTCTATGCCATATCGCTGCCAACTCTTTCACTTAACCAAAGCCACAGTATCAATTCAATTCAATTCAAATGAGCTTTATTGGCATGAGAATACGTTTACATATATTATAATAAAAACTGTTGAAAATGGGGAAAGTATATACAGTTGGAGGGTGTACAGCATTTTGTGAACAGAGCTATGTCACATTGTGTCGTTATATACATGTTATACAGAGTATAAAGCTTTATTTTGTATTTATTTAAAAAAAAATAGCAGCACATTTTTCCAGTCAGCTTTGGGACAAATATCAGCATTTTTCAAGACTATTTAAATAGCATTTAAAAAAAAACTCAGTCTCATGTGCTCCACCGCTGTAGTGAGAAAGGCTGCCACCTACTGTTACTACTGTGTCTTAGCACAGCGGCCCTGCCTGGGGGTATAATAACATTCCACATTCTTCTGCCCTGACTGTACACTCCCTTTCTCCAGCTAAGGGTCTGGGGACTGTTCCAAGGAATAACACACTTCAATGGGCGTTGTGTGTGTGTGTGTGTGTGTGTGTGTGTGTGTGTGTGTGTGTGTGTGTGTGTGTGTGTGTGTGTGTGTGTGTGTGTGTGTGTGTGTGTGTGTGTGTGTGTGTGTGTGTGTGTGTGTGTGTGTGTGTGTGTGTGTGTGTGTGTGTGTGTGTGTGTGTGTGTGTGTGTGGGTGGGTGGGTGGGTGGGTGGAGGGGAGGATCTGTGGGACTGACAGCATTTCTTGAGAAACGCAACTGCTTAGGGTTTCTTATAAATGCAGCATCCTGTGGAGAATAGCCCCCTTTAGCGTAGTTTAGTGTATTTTAATCCCATAAAATTGGACGGGTGGGCGGACCACGTCGTCACGATCATAATTCTGACCATGACTCAGCCGTTGTCACCATATAACGAGTTCCTTGTCTTGTCTTGCAGCACCTTATGCTCCATCAATAAATACATCAAAAAATAGATATACATTTGAAATAACATCACCTAGTCATTAGGTCTGGGATTAAGCTCCATATTTATTGCTTATTACCATGTTTTTGGTTCTTGCTTACTGTAAATCGCTCTGGATTTAGAGCGTCTGCTAAAAGCCTAAATTGTAAATTGTATTTATTAATTTTAGGATTGACGGATGCACAACATAGTAAAGCACCTCCAATCCAAAGCTCTTTACAATGTGCATTAAATTCCAGTGGTATCAAGTACTTGTACTAAAGTACTGTACCAGTAATGTACTGTACCAACAATTTTGAGGTACTTTTATTTTTTTACTTTACTGGAGTATTTCCAATGATTTCCAAGATTTGTATACATTTTAGACATATTTAGAACTCCACCGTTACCATATGTTTCTGCACCACACTGAACTTTGCAGAAAAAGGTGGACATTCTGCTTAATAAGTTATTTTACTTTTGGTACTTAAAGTATGTTTTGATGCCAATACCTGTAATTTTACTCATGTACATTTTGATTACCCGACTTTTACTTGTAACAGAGTATGTTTCTACATTGTGGTATTGATACTTTGTAAAAAAAAAAAAGAAAATAAATGTGAGTACTTTTCCCACCACTTTGAAATTCACCCATTCAAACTGTGTGTGTGTGTGTGTGTGTGTGTGTGTGTGTGTGTGTGTGTGTGTGTGTGTGTGTGTGTGTGCGTGTGCGTGTGTGTGTGTGTGCTTGTCTTCTGACAGGAAATCCAAAGGGTGTAATGCTGACACATGGGAATGTCGTGGCAGATTTCTCAGGCTTCCTAAAAGTGACAGATGTGAGTAACTGAAGTCCTGTGTCTCCCATACAATCGCCTTAATTTGTCTTTTGTTTTAACCTTCCACAATGTATGCATTTAGTCAAAAGGAAACACAGTCCTCACTGTCTGTCTGTCTGTCTGTCTGTCTGTCTGTCTGTGGGTTTCTCCCACAGAAAGTAATTTTCCCCAACCAGGATGATTGCCTCATCTCCTTCCTTCCCCTGGCTCACATGTTCGAGAGGCTGATCGAGGTAATGTCCCGGCTTCAACTCTTGCGTGACTTTGGGGTTTTGGAGCACAGACTGGGATAACAATCTGTGTCTTATTTGGGTGGGCGGGCGGGGGTGTTCGGTGGGGGGGGCAGGTGGGTTGAGGATGTCATGGGCCGGCGGAAGCGAGACAGACATCAGTGAATAACTATGTGCATAAAATACTAGGCATCAGGACAGGACTGTGGGCACCAAGGGGCTTGAGCGCCATCTATATTTTATATTATGCACTGAAAAAAAAGTGGAACAAAGAAAAAGGTGCCCACAAAGAAACATCATCGTCGTCAGTCATTGCCCACTTAGGAGTCCAGATCCCGTAGCCTGCTCTGTTTCCCAAACAGTGGGTCGGGACCCATGTGTGGGTAGTAGCAGAATGTTTATGGGTCGTTAGTAAATACACCTTTATTTTTGGTTTCCTATACTATTTTTTACAATTATTATTTCAAAATATTTTCCACAAAATAGGGTCCCGGGGAAGTTTGGGAGCCACTGCTGTAGCCTGAAGGCTATTCATTGGCTGAATGCTGGATTTGAATTTACACTCCGGCTCAGAGAAGCTCAGATAAGACAGTAATATACATGTATACCTTCGTCCCGCAAAGCAAATGTGTGAAGTCATTGCATCACACAATACACCTGCCAACAACAACAACAACAACAACAAAATGCACAATGTTTATACATAGACCATACATGCATATTGTATACACATGCAGAACATGCTTACATCCAAGGACTCAAAGATTCAGTCATCATTCACATGTTGAGTCCCGATGTGAAGATGTAATCCTCCCGCCTCGTGCTTGGTCTGCTCTGTGGTCTATTCCCAGACAGAGGGGTACTATGGCAATGTTCTGTGGTCTATTCCCAGACAGAGGGGTACTATGGCAATGCTCTGTGGTCTATTCCCAGACAGAGGGGTACTATGGCAATGCTCTGTGATCTATTCCCAGACAGAGGGGTACTATGGCAATGCTCTGTGGTCTATTCCCAGACAGAGGGGTACTATGGCAATGCTCTGTGATCTATTCCCAGACAGAGGGGTACTATGGCAATGCTCTGTGGTCTATTCCCAGACAGAGGGGTACTATGGCAATGCTCTGTGGTCTATTCCCAGACAGAGGGGTACCCTGGCAATGCCCTGTGTGGTCTATTCCCAGACAGAGGGGTACTATGGCAATGCTCTGTGGTCTATTCCCAGACAGAGGGGTACCCTGGCAATGCCCTGTGTGGTCTATTCCCAGACAGGGGTACCCTGGCAATGCTATGTGATCTATTCCCAGACAGAGGGGTACCCTGGCAATGCCCTGTGATCTATTCCCAGACAGTCAGGTACTATGGCAATGCTATCTATTCCCAGACAGGCCCCGTCACTAGGACTCGGGGTCATCGGCGGTGCATGTGAGGGCCACATAGTGGCAAATAATGACAAAATAGCGACTGTAAAATAGCCAATCTGCAAACTTATAGGTCGTTTATTTTTGGTTCCTTTTTTCTTTGAACATTTTTGGAAAATATGGCAAATCATGACATGACCCACATAGGGATGCCAGGTTGAAAGTTGTATAAAAGAGCGTTCATCTACTGTATGCTTAAAATAACAAGTCTAATGTTCGTGAGAGTCGTTAAGCTGTGAGGCAGGTCTTAAGAAATACACTACATGCCATCTTAAGTTTCCCATTCCTGTGGTCGCACGCACGCACGCACGCACGCACGCACGCACGCACGCACGCACGCACGCACGCACGCACGCACGCACGCACGCACGCACGCACGCACGCACGCATACTGTATACACACACACACACACACACACACACACACACACACACACACACACACACACACACACAGGAAGGAATACATACACGCACAGGAAGAACATGTACAACCAAGGACGCTGTTGTATGTGCTGTGTTGTAAAACAAACACCTACACTGTAATATCCTGAGTGCCAATTTAACTGAGCGTGTACAAATACACCCTCACAGGTCCATTAGTAACTAATGGACCTGTGAGGGTGTATTTGTACACTCGCTGACATGACCCAGCAATTCAGCTCAGAGATACAAATCACTGATCATTTTTAGGGATAATTCAGCAGACTATTTATGTTTGCGTACGTGTGTGTGTGTGTGTGTGTGTGTGTGTGTGTGTGTGTGTGTGTGTGTGTGTGTGTGTGTGTGTGTGTGTGTGTGTGTGTGTGTGTGTGTGTGTGTGTGTGTGTGTGTGTGTGTGTGTGTGTGTGTGTGTGTGTGTGTGTGTGTGTGTGTGTGCGTGCGTGCGTGCGTGCGTGCGTGCGTGCGTGCGCATGCTCTCACAACATCCAATCAGGTTGGACCAGCCTGTATTGTTTGCTACTCGATTTGTTGACAGACAGCTTGACATCTTATACAAGGGCAATATCATTCAGGCATTCCTTTTTGTCGCTCCCTCTTGCACCCGTTCACCCCAGAGAGGGCGGGCGCTCAGTTTTCTCATGTCCTCGCGTGCCCTTGCTAAGAAACAGGAAGCATTTGCACGCTGCAGGGGTGTATATGTCTGTGTTGTTCCAGTAATCAACAGCTACTGTACTACAGCTGGGAAGTGAGACAAACCTGGCGTCCATATTTTATTTTTGGGCATGTGATATTTCAATAACAGCAAAAATGTCTGCTCTACAACCCCAGAACGCGACGCAGCGTGAGCTTGTAGATCTGCTATACTTTCACTAATTGGTTTAAGTGCCAATAGTGTGCCAAAACATTCCTCAAATGCAACCCGACGTGAAATCAGAATAACTGATAACTGTAGACGTTTTTTCATTCAACGGCACTTCAGCCACATTTAGAGCAGACGGGCTCTGAGTCTGGTGCGTCAAAACATTCTTCAAAAGCAACCTGACGTGAAATCAAAATAACTAGTGATAATTGTAGACGCTTTTCATTCAAAGGCACTTCAGCTACTTTTAGAGCAGAAGGGCTCCCCGAGTCTGGTGCTCAACAGTAGAGGACGATAATTAAAAATAGTTTTTACCTGGGCACTTCAAAAGAGACTACCCAAATGCAGCATTGGAGCACTCACCATGTCTGCACCTTTTATTTCAGCACAGGGGTGACTGACGCTTTGGCAGCCGTCTTCCTCTTCACTGTGATTGTGTTTTTTTTTTAAATTATTATTATTTTATGTAGTGTACATGTAGCCGTTTGCTCCGCTTACAACTAGTAGTATAATGTGCATGTTATTACATGCATGCCATGCTGCACAGACTGCAGTATGCATTCCAAATGTAGAAAGCTGTTGATGTGTGCCTTCTGTTTTGACTCCAGGTCCCCATGCATTATAGTCCCTGTCCCTTCAAACTTCAAAGCCAAGTTTATTATCATAAGTTTGGTGTGATAGGTTTAGTGATTAGCTTAGTGGTTTTAAAAAAATGTCAGTGCTTGTGTGAGGTACCTGTGTTTGAATCCTCATTAGGGCATGACAGTTACAGAGTTCTGCTTCAAGTGGTTTAACAATTTACAGTAGGCAATTTAGGCATTCAGACGCTCTTAATCCAGAGGTATTTACCTCGTGTTTACCTTGCTTACTGTAAATCAATCAAATATGCTTTAGTATTCAAATCGTAATGTTAGGCTAAACAAGATTTTAATACCTTAGGCCTACCTTGTATTTCATTGATTTTGCTGTGTTATTGCGAACGCAGTGATTGCGAACGCAGTGAGCATTTACTATGAGACCCAGCAGATCACGTCTGTGTGTGTGTGTGTCTGTGTGTGTGTCTGTGTGTCACGCTGTAACACCACCCGCCCACCACCAGAGGGCGCAGCTGTATCACACACAAAAACACACACACACACATGCACGCACACACACACACACACACGCACGCACGCACGCACGCACGCACACACACACCCGCACACACACACACACAAAACTTAACTTAAAAAAAACTTAACTTAAAAAAAAAACTTAACTTAAAAAAATAAAATAAAAAGAAAAAACGCACGCACACACACACACAAAACTTAACTTAAAAAAAACTTAAGTAAAAAAAAAACTTAACTTAAAAAAAAAACTTAAAAAGGAAAACGCACACACACAAAACGTAACTTAAAAAAAACTTAAGTAAAAAAAACACTTAAAAAGGAAAACGCACACACACAAAACTTAACTTAAAAAAAACTTAACTTAAAAAAATAAAATAAAAAGGAAAAACGCACGCACACACACAAAACTTAACTTAAAAAAAACTTAAGTAAAAAAAACGTAACTTAAAAAAAAACTTAAAAAAGATAACTTAAAAAAAACCTTAAAAAATTACGTAATTTATTCTAATTGTTGTTTTTGCAATTTACGAGCTGCGTTCGCTTCCCGCGTTCGCGCGTCTTACTTGTGTACAGAGCATAACACCAAGTCAAATGTAGGGGCTGGTTTACCCATTGAAGAACAACACTAAAGACATATACACCCATGGCCCTTTTACTGTACTTTATTTGTTTATTTATTATTGCATATGAATGCAACGTAAATACACTGGATTTATCAAAGATGCTAATTTACATCCGCAGTCCCCAACAAAACAGGTGGAATACATTTACATTAGGAAACAAAGCTTAAAAACATACATGCAAACATAAGAACAATAATGTACAAAGGTATAACGTGCATCTATATGGTTTAGCAGCAGTTTTCATGGGGCAATACAGATTTGTGACTAAAGTAACTTGTGCATAAAGTGCGGTATTGCTGAAAGTGTGCTTTGACACCTGTGCTGTGCTCTTCCATCTCCAGTCTGTAGTGTACTGCCATGGAGGGCGCATTGGTTTCTATCAGGGTGACATCCGTCTCCTCTCAGACGACATGAAAGCCCTGCGGCCTACCATCTTCCCCGTGGTTCCACGACTGCTCAACCGCATGTATGACAAGGTGGGTGGAGCTGACGGAGGAAAGAGGCTTTTTCCTGAAATCAAATGACTGTTACGGTCTGTTTGATTCTAACCGGGGCCATGTGTTGTACGTCTTTCCCTCGTTCTGCAATCAGCCTGCTGTCTTTCCAAAGTCATCTATATAATATAGCATAACACATCATTTTGTTTCATGGTGTCGAATTCCCCGGTCAATTATTAAACGGACCGAGAGCAAGTCACATATTTTTTCAATATTTATTGACAGTAGTTTGACAAGAAAGTGGGAGAGAGATCGGGGGGGAAGACACACAGCAAAGATCATCGGGATCAGGACTCGAACCCGCGACACGCTGTCAGGCTAGATTACCAGCCTAAGTGCCTGGACCACTCGGCCGGCCCAGGCCATGCTAGCTAGTTTTTCTTTCTGCAAGACTAAATCAACCTTTTCCTGGGTACTCCAAAACATACTAAAAAATACACAAGAAAATTCACACAAGAAAGATAAAACTGAAGGGGAGGGAGAGAAATGCTGTACTATTACGCATATGTGCATGCTTGTGTGCATGTTGCATGCATGCATGTCTATGCATAATTTGGTTTTGAAACAAATCAATACAGCAATTGAGCAACCTTAATAGGACGGATTTGTGCCACACAGTATTTACTGAACGATAAAAGAGGAAACAAAACAGTGGTGAGACTCCTCGGCCATTTGTTTATTACGAGAGTGTCATCCCACCGTCGATCAATGTGACACACAATTATTGACGGCACTGAATGAAAATAAATCGTATTACTTTTAATGTAGGAGGAAGTGCTCTAATAGGATAGTAGGTAATATCATTCCATGGATGACCAGACCTTTATTGACAATACCGCTATTTCATACCAAACCCTCTCCCCACCCTCTCCTGCAAGTGAAGCTTGTAGCAGTCTGGGAGCAGTACCCATTAATTGATTTGATGTTTTCTCCACAGATCTTCAGCCAAGCTAACAGCCCGTGGAAGCGCTGGCTCCTCAATTTTGCGGCCAAAAGGAAAGGTGCTGAGCTCAGCGCCGGGATCATTCGCAGTGACAGCATGTGGGATAAAATCTTCTTCAGCAAGATACAGGTACACACACACACACACACACACACACACACACACACACACACCTTTGTCTTCCTGCTTCTGTCCATCACAATGGGACGTCCCCGGCTCATGTCTTCTGTCCATCACAATGGGACTACATGTCATTACATTGACATTTTACATTACAGCCATTTTACCGCCACTGCGACCCCCTATTTTTAAAGGGGGGGTCGCACACTGTTGGCACATTATTCATTCCTGTACATTTCATTGTTCCTCACTATTCTGATTCCGATTCAGTTCTACACAATTCCCATCCTTCACCCCTTGGATCGATTGCAGCAAAAAGTGGGTGAGGCGTTCGGTGGAATTCAGACCGCTGCGGATTTCCTCTGCAACGTTCTAATAATGCTTAATGTATGCTAGGTCGTACGATGGTGTCTCGTGCCAAAATATCTGCTATTTTCAGCCCACAACACTACCGCATATCGAAATGTCAGGCTTAACGTGGTTTGGTCTTGTATTTTTTTGTGTTTGCAGGCCAGCCTGGGAGGCAGGCTGAGGATGATTGTAACAGGAGCAGCTCCTACTTCGCCCACCGTCCTGGGCTTCCTGCGAGCGGCTCTGGGATGTCAGGTCAGGCTGAAATGCACGCACAGCAGCAGGCACTAGGCAGGCTGTTGTTGACACACAGCCCCAAACAAGCAAACAAACAAACACACGGCATGCGGGCATCCCTGGAATTCAACAACAGTGGCGCGTGTGCACGTCTGCGCGCACGCACGCACACGCACACACACACACACACACACACAGTATTTATGTATATACTATATATACTGTACACAGTATATGCATGCAAACGGCAACACAGTTTGCTAGCACCGACTTTCCAGTGTGTTTGCAGGTATACGAGGCGTATGGTCAGACAGAGTGTACAGCAGGCTGCACTTTCACCACCCCTGGAGACTGTACCACAGGTGAGACATTATCTACTCTACTGTACCACGTGGAGGGCTGTAAATATGCACCGTAATAAAAGTTATGATCCGTCGGGTCATTCTGGTGACGCCAGCTCTGAGTTGAATCACTTGTAAAGTGTACTACTCGACACGTGAATTTAGCCTCATTGAAATGTTCCTTCGTCAATGTTATGCTTGTTTGTGGGTTGATGCTTGATCCTAATCTCGCTCAGCTAGTCTTTAATTAAGTCTTTAAACAACAGAAGTGACCCTCGAAATATATAAGAAATATATAAGAAATGTTGTCCGTCACCCACATGTTGCACATACCCCCATTAGGTGTGTTTCAGATTGGCAATAATACAAGTCAACATTGGTTGTGGGGCAGTTGTTTATACTGTGGGGCAGTTGTTTATACTGTGGGGCAGTTGTTTATACTGTGGGGCAGTTGTGCTCATTGTGGTGGGGCAGTTGTGATCACTGTGTGGACTGGTCCACTTTCAAACTACACGTTCATGAATGTGACTGTGTTTACTGCGTTATGTGTCAATCTGTCTCAGTGCAACTCTCCTACCCTAGCCTGCATATGGATACGGTTGTCTCATGCCTACACTATCTGATAT
>NC_136789.1:41187154-41244654 GCF_951216825.1 Electrona antarctica | reverse complement strand
TGATGGTGAAGCATTCTTCAATGGCAATATAAAATTATGTTAAAAAATGTTGTCCTTTTCAGTCAGTAATGATAGTCTGTTGTTCTGTAACTGTGTTTAGGTCACGTCGGGGCGCCACTCCCCTGTAACCTCATAAAGTTGGTGGATGTGGCTGAGAAGAACTACTTCGCTTCCAAGGGAGAGGGAGAGGTGAGTGTGCTCTGAATAAGTGTACAGCAGTGGTTTTCAACCCTTTTCATATCAAGGGAAGGCCCATTATTTATTCGGCACTGGAGCCACAGACCACCATATATGAAAACCTATATGAAAACACAGGCCTGAGGCCTACCATACCAGGCCTCATGCCTACCATTGCGTGGCACATCTATGCACAGAATATCTATATTCACAGTGAAGGGGGTGTTGTTGAGAAGAACCACACGCCCACTCCCTACGCATGATGTCCTTTGGGAAACCCAGCCATTATGTCTGCGTAGATGAATTTAATTTCACCAGAGACAGCAGACCTCAGGCCGGTGGCCCACACTTTGCTGACATTATTTCTCTCTGTCGTGTCTGTCTTCCTCTTGACTAATCAACCAACCAGGTATGTGTGAAAGGACCAAATGTGTTCAAGGGCTACCTCAAAGACCCGGAACGGACCGCTGAGACGCTGGACTCCGATGGCTGGCTCCACACCGGAGATATCGGGAAATGGTTACCGGTAAGCATCGCCACATCACACTCCACTATATATCAAAATAGATATTGTGTATGTATACTATAGTGCATTCTTATATAGTATACTGTATATATACACACACATACTTCCTGCATGGTTTCTTCCGCTGTTAATGTGTGGGTGAATGTAATGCAAATCATAAAGCGCCTCCTCTCCTCTCCTCTCCTCTCCTCTCCTCTCCTCTCCTCTCCTCTCCTCTCCTCTCCTCTCCTCTCCTCTCCTCTCCTCTCCCCTCCCCTCCCCTCCCCTCCCCTCTCCTCTCCTCTCCTCTCCTCTCCTCTCCTCCTAGAATGGCACTCTGAAGATCATTGACAGGAAGAAGCACATTTTCAAGCTGGCGCAGGGGGAGTACATCTCCCCTGAGAAGATAGAGAACATCTACATCAGGAGTGAACCTGTGTCTCAGCTCTACGTTCACGGAGACAGCCTGCAGGTGAGGGCCACTCACAAACAGCACGTATGTGGGGGCCACTCACAAACAGCACGTATGTGGGGGCCACTCACAAACAGCACGTATGTGGGGGCCACTCACAAACAGCACGTATGTGGGGGCCACTCACAAACAGCACGTATGTGGGGGCCACTCACAAACAGCACGTATGTGGGGGCCACTCACAAACAGCACGTATGTGGGGGCCACTCACAAACAGCACGTATGTGGGGGCCACTCACAAACAGCACGTATGTGGGGGCCACTCACAAACAGCACGTATGTGGGGGCCACTCACAAACAGCGCGTATGTGGGGGCCACTCACAAACAGCACGTATGTGGGGGCCACTCACAAACAGCACGTATGTGGGGGCCACTCACAAACAGCACGTATGTGGGGGCCACTCACAAACAGCACGTATGTGGGGGCCACTCACAAACAGCGCGTATGTGGGGGCCACTCACAAACAGCACGTATGTGGGGGCCACCCACAAACAGCACGTATGTGGGGGCCACTCACAAACAGCACGTATGTGGGGGCCACACCGGTATCTGTCAGTTCTCCACAGTTGCAGGTTTAGCTCTGTTTTCTACACCACCACTGGTTCTCAACCTGTGGGCCAGTGCCCACCGCAAGGGTATTGCGAGTGGGCTAAATAATCAACAAAATACAAATATTTGTATGATAATATAACATTATTAAAAAGTGATATCAATTAATATAGTAAAATAAAAAAGTATTCTACGATAGTTCCATTGATCCAAGGTGGAATGCAATTGATTTAAAAAAAAAAGGATTTTACAGTGTAGATAATAATAATAATAATAATAATAATAATAATAATAATAATAATAATAATAATAATAATAATAATAAGATAGATAGATAGGTCCCAAAGATAAAAACTAACCTGGCCTGATGCATATCAAACTGGGGGGTCTTTTAGATTAAATAGGTTGAACATCACTGGCCTAAGACGTGGTCATGGTTTCAGCAGTTCATCGCTAGTGTCAGGAGAGAACAAGAGTATGATCCAATGTTGTGGAATGTCAGTCCCTATTCCCTTAGGACATCTGGCACATTGTCTACAGTGTGGGCACCTTCATCTCCTCACAAAGGGTCAGTCCCTATTCCCTTAGGACATCTGGCACATTGTCTACAGTGTGGGCACCTTCATCTCCTCACAAAGGGTCTTTACATGTCCTACTGTAAGTCTGCCCCACTCCCCTGGAATTACATCCCGATTAGACACACCCACGTACACTCATGACTCTCTGTCATCAGCATCGTAAAATATATCTTGACCTATGGCTGAACCATGGGGCAAAGACACACACACACACACACACACACACACACACACACACACACACACACACACACACACACACACATGCAAACTGACACAGTACATGCAGTGTAAGTGTCTTATAAACCTTGTAGTAGAATATAGTACATATCTCTGTTTACAGGGAGATAATGGCGCATCTTACACACACATAAGATCTCACACGCGCGCACACACACACACACACACACACACACACACACACACACACACACACACACACACACACACACGCGCGCACACTAGTGCTGGTAAATTAATATTCGATTTTCGAATATTCCTCGAATATGGGGGAAAATGTATATTTGATTATAAAAATGTATATTCAAATGTATTTGTTTATTTAATTATGTTTTTGTTTATTTGACAGGGACAATACAAAAAGCAATGTATCAAGTTCTAAAAACAAACAAAATATATATTTGTATTACTTCCGAGCACTTCTGCTTGTATCCTGTTTTTACAATAACGGTTTTTACAATAAGGTCATTTTCTATGAGGGAAAAATAGTGTGTTGGCTCCTAACTAGGGATGCACCGAATGGGAAATTCTTGGCCGAAACCGAATACCCAACATAGGAAACAGTTGGCCGAATACCGAATAGCCCAATATGATTCATATTATATATCATTTATTTGTTTCCCCACTTTTTGTTGTACCATTGCTGTCATGGCTGTACCTTTGTTGTAGAGCTACATGATAATGGCAAAAGACATGATTACATTTTGATCACGTCATCACAACAATAATAGTAGGTTACGAAAGTAGTTGTAGTTCTTTGACTACTTGGTTTTGGCTCTAAAATCAACCGAACCGAATATGCATTTTTTGCCACTATTCGGCTGAATATTGGGTGCATCCCTACTCCTATCAGTCATTCAACTGGGAACACCTTGGAAGCCCACTAAAGACCCCTGGAGGTCCCCAGACCCCACTAAAGACCCCTGGAGGTCCCCAGACCCCACTGGGAACACCTTGGAAGCCCACTAAAGACCCCTGGAGGTCCCCAGACCCCACTAAAGACCCCTGGAGGTCCCCAGACCCCACTGAAGACCCCTGGAGGTCCCCAGACCCCACTGAAGACCCCTGGAGGTCCCCAGACCCCACTAAAGACCCCTGGAGGTCCCCAGACCCCACTGGGAACACCTTGGAAGCCCACTAAAGACCCCTGGAGGTCCCCAGACCCCACTAAAGACCCCTGGAGGTCCCCAGACCCCACTGGGAACACCTTGGAAGCCCACTAAAGACCCCTGGAGGTCCCCAGACCCCACTGGGAACACCTTGGAAGCCCACTAAAGACCCCTGGAGGTCCCCAGACCCCACTAAAGACCCCTGGAGGTCCCCAGACCCCACTAAAGACCCCTGGAGGTCCCCAGACCCCACTTTCAGAACCAATGCTGACATTGTTTTTGTTCTGTTTTTCCTCCCCCTGCCTGGCCGTCTCATCTAGTCCTGTTTGGTGGGCATCGTGGTACCTGATCCAGAGGTCATGCCCGAATGGGCCAAGAAGAAAGGCATGCAAGGATCCTACAAGGACCTGTGCAAAAACACGGTAGGAGGCTAACAACGGCATATCCCACAAACAGCTTTTTACTTCCAACATTGTCATTGTCTGACATCCAGCTCGAAGCATAGATGCAGATACTATTGATATGTTATGAATAAAGAATCTGCTGTAAGTTGTTGTTGGTGTTGTTGTCTGGAGCAGGTGCTGAAGAAGGCTATACTTGAAGACCTGGTGCGCCTTGGCAAGGCTAGCGGCCTCCACTCTTTTGAGCAGGTAGGTGTGCTAGAAAGAAAGAAAGAAAGAAAGAAAGAAAGAAAGAAAGAAATTAAGTTGTGAATGCTGTTCTCTGACATCACCTTGATCAAAAACTCCTGACTTTCTGTTATAGCAAGCACATAATGTGGGCAGGGACAGTTCACGGGTAGCGTTCTTCCCACCCTCAATAAATGTGACCATGGTGCCCTTGAGCAAGGCAGTTATGTCCCCATTGTTCAGTGGCCGAGAACGTGGCTGCACAGGGAAGCGTGCTGTTGGAATATGAAAAGTAAATGGCATGATCACAAAGGAGCATGCACGCTTTTTGTATGCATAGAAAATAAGAAGAGGTAGGCATCTTTCTTTAACCCATTTAGGACGGGATTGGCCGCTTTTGGTGTTGTTACCCTTCAGGACGGGAACCCCTTTTGGGGTTCTTGTTGTACAGTATATAGCAGCATAACATTTTTGTAATTTTTGAATAAATATTTTTATTAAATAAGTTTTTCAGAAAACTTAAGTCAGGATTTAGATGGCATTTCCTCAGTCCTAAGAAACACTGCATGGATTTTCAGCAAATATTCCCTAGCTCAATACAACGTCAACATTGACATGCACGTTGACAATTGACATGCAACTAAATCTCCTGTGACTCATTAGATAGTCTTCTAGTATTGGACTGCTGTATGCTCATTCCATGTTACGTCTTGGACATTTACTGCTTGCCATATATCTCATGGAATTTGGCTTGACATGCATTTGTTTGCTATTTCCTTTTTGAGGTGAAAAACGTCTACATCCACAACGAGATGTTCTCCATCCAAAATGGCCTCCTGACCCCGACGCTAAAGGCCAAGAGGCCTGAGTTGAAGGAGTTCTTCAAAGACAAGATCGAGGACCTCTATAGCAGCATCACCATGTGAAGACTCGTTGGATCCTGTTTCCCAACAAGCATCTTAATACTAAGATCCTCTTTGTCCATTAACTTTAATGCGACCCATTAACTTAATGCGATGAAGAACACACATCTTAGCCTTTTTATGCTTTTTGAGAGCAAGGCGAGCCTGGGCTGCCCCCACCTGCAATCCACCCAAACAAACGAATGCCCTGTCCCCAGCAGCAGCACCCCATTGACACTTTTACGTTAAGAAATCCATGCATCATTCCACCTCCCTTCTTTTCTGCCCTCCATCAGTTTAAACCCTTCCAAAAAAAGAAAATACAATTTGAAACCTGCTGTCTTACAACAGCGAGCGTGATGTCCTCGTCTGTACTCTAGCTCGGGGGAGATGTGTATACATGTGTAACGATGCTGACACCTGCTGGAAATAATGGACGTAACAGCCCAATGGACAACCAGTAGACACTAAACCAATCAAATAAGCTGCTGACAGCAGTGCCAGGGCGCATGGACTGACAAATCTCCCTAGCTTCGCTGATCACCCACTGATAGAGCGGGCATTGAACTTGTGTCAAACTCAAATGTCGACAATGGACCAAAACAGGCGATCCCTCATTGTTCGAGGGTCCGAATTTGCTGTAAAGTTGGGAGAATACTAAGAATAGCACTCTCCGCCTCACCCACTAATCAACGTGTGGCCCATAGACCTCCATCCTGGGCAAAGCAAAAAATTGAGCTACAACCAAATTACAACTCTTTTTCATAAATGTATTAATTTAGTCAGATGTATCTCTACATGGCTGTGATGGTCAGTTAGCCTGCATGCTTTTCAAACGGCTCAGCCTGTTGTACTGATCATAAAGTTAGCACAATCCACTGTCGACGCAATTACTTTTTTTCCCCCTCTGTCCATCTTTGCACTTAGAGTTTGTCAGGTAAAAGAAAAATAAATGAAATAATGCAAATCCAGGTCTCAGGGCAATGCATGCGGTTTGCCCTGCATTGCTGGGGCCCTTACCATGGGGGCCCTTACCATGAGGGCCCTTACCATGATGAGACTTGAAGAAGATGAGAAAGTCTTTGTGGGCATTAAAGAGCAGGTCGTATTAAAGCCGTCCACAGCCACTGCTGCTAGTGCAAGGCTTTGTAATGTAGTCAAGGCCTACAAGCTTCATTCACTGAAGGAAGATAGAACAACCATGGACCCAGATATATTTAAAAAAGACCCCCCTCCCCCCAGAGTTTACACATAGAATGAGTAATGTATAGGCTTTTTAAGTTGATACTGTCCCAAAGCATAAACAATGTGGATGTACATAAATGAGGACACCTAGATGTAAGCATATTTATTAAAGCAACGGTTTGACTGGATTTTTTTTTCTTCCTTTTTTGCGTGTAGTGAGATGGATTGTACTATTTATTTATCTATTCTGCTGTAAAATGGAATCAGAACCATATCCTTGTAATGACAAAGTGCAGCAATAGGGATGAGGGAGGTTGGGGAATGGGAAGAGGGAACTGAAATAAAACAAAGAAATATTCTGGAATGATTTTAAATTTGTGTTGTTTTTTTGAAATGCTGTGTTCCTTTTGCTATAATATGTCAAATCATGGAAGAATGTAGGGCTGTACACAATGATTAGGTTGATTTGGTCTTATTTGACCAATAACTGTTAAGCCTCATTCACATGTATCAAACACAATCAAACAAATGTTTGGTCATTTTTTTGTTTTTTTATGCCACCACAATGCTTTTCCAATGGGAGTCACATGGTTTGACCAAACATTTGTGTTTGATTGCTGATTGCTGGTGGTGTTCTGCCCCCCCCCCCCCCCCCCCATCAAACAAAAATGTTTGATCAAACCATGTGACTCCCATTGGAAGAGCATTGTGGTGGCCCAAAAAAACAAAACAACGACCAAACATTTGCTTGATTGGTGTTTGTTTGATACGTGTGAATGAGGCCTTAGGCTGATTGATTGATTGATTTATTAACAGTTTGCAGAATTACAGTACATTTCAAGTACAACTCAATACAAAAACTGTTAACAGTGAGTGGACGGCATCATAAAGCATTACACTTGTTTACAATAGGGCCCACCATTTTCAATTAATCAAAAATGAATGAACTGCATGGTTTCCAGCCTGATTCGCTGCGTTCCGTGAATTTGTTTTGTCATGAGCCCCTGAGTGTCATCACCTGTGAGTGTCATCACCTGTAAGTGTCATCACCTGTCTGTGAGTGTCATCACCTGTAAAGACCAGATGAACTAGGTTGGCTAAGTTGGCTAACGAGCTCAAGACACTATAAAAACGGGCTGCGAGTGAGTGTGACTGCCATTTAGTGCAAGACATGGCCAAAGCATTTTCGGGGGTCCCCAGACAAAAACGTTGAGAACCCCTGTTCTAGAGCAGTGGTTTTCAAAGTAGGGGTTATTGGACTTCAAAAAATAGGTAGATATACACAAGCTCATGAGGTCGTAGATCTGCTATTTTTGAATATCTCAAACTAAAAATACCTTTTTAGTTTATATCGGCTACTAAAAATGGCTGATCTACAGGCTCAAAATGTGTCACATTAATTAAAACACTGATGAAAGGAAAATGAACACACATCTTCCTTCATGGTGGTCCCTGGTACATCTTTTCAGCTATGGGTCTGTGGCCATAAACATCAATCTGGGGGTCCTAGACATGAAAATGTAAGAGCACCACTTTTCTAATGTCCATGTTTGAGGTTGTGTGTGCAGTATGCGTGGGTGTATCCCTGTTAAAAGACCCAAGGAAAAACAACTGCGTGATGATGACATAGGAAATGAATGCCTTATGAATAAATATAAATAAAGTGTATTCACAGGTGTGATTTCCATAGCTCATGTTCCTCTGTAAGTCCAAACACAGCAGGTTTTAATTATACAGGGCTGCTCTGTTTTGAATATCATTCAAGATGACGTCCAGACGGTGTATTGCTCGTTTTAAACTACCTGTACACTAATTGATTGATTGATTGAATTATTTATTAACAGTTTGCAGAATAGGTACATTTCAAGCACAACTCAATACAAACACTTAACTGTGGACGACACCATAAAGTCAAGGGATTCACAAGTCTTAATGACCGTTGGTAGGGTGTTCCACATTTTGGTAGCGAAATTTATTTAGTCCCTTGTTTGTGACGAATCTTGGTTGCACATGGTTTGTTGAACTTCCTCTGGTGTTGTGGGTGTGGACTTCGTTGACATTAAGGAAGTAGACAGGTACATGGGTATCTTGGTGGTGTAGCGAATCTTGTGGAGCAGACCCATTGCAAGATGCTGTACTCTGTCGTCAACCCTAAGCCATTCCAGCCTGTCAAAATGGGCAGGGGTGAGGTGGGTTCGGGGAGTGAGGCCAAGTAGTAGCCTGACCAGTTTGTTTTGGGAAGTCGGGACTCTGGAGCCTTGTTTTAAAGGCCTTTGAGGTTCTGTCGACTGTCGTACCAAGAGGTGCATGCATAGGCGAAGAAACCTGCTCCTGTTAGGGTCTTCAAGGTGTTTTTGTTGACCAGTGAGGAGATCCTGTATACTATAGGAATCTTGTTCTTTGGTTGACCTTTTTGATTACGTTGGTGGCCATTTCAAAATATTCTAAAACAACTCTCTCTCTCTCCAAGTGTTGCACAGTTGCACGCACTTTCCTTTGAAAAAAAAGTCTGCGGTTTCCACACACTTAAAGGGACACTTCACCCTTTTTGCAAAAAAATATATGTTAATGACGTTTAGAAGATTTAGAACACTTCCCTGGGGGTCTTGTATGTGTGTAATATGTGGCTTTAGATATTTTAGATTTTATCAGTGAGCGGCTGAGCCCAGTGTCTTTGATGTCATGGACACTGGGCTCACTTCCTTCCTGGACTACAATTCATATAATGCTTTGGTTCTTCTCCTCGTGGATAGGGGGAGGGCTGTCTTACTGAGACAACATGTAGTCCAGGAAGTAAGTGAGCCCAGTGTCCATGACATCAGAGACACTGCTAAAATCTAAAATATCTAAAACCACATATTACACACATAAAGACCCCCAGGGAAGTGGTCTAAATCTTCTAAACGTCATTAACATATACTAGAACGATGCCCGTGGGGCCTCTACAGCGGTGCCCGTTGGGCACTGGCCTACTACATATGGAGTAAATGCAGCCAGCTTGTGGACTTCTGTGTCTTGGCATGCCCAAATATGGAGTGTTGTGAGGTCAGAACAGGCCATCTCCATATATGGACGCTGGGCAGGAGCCCGGTCCAGAGCCTGTGTCAAATTTGAAGTCGGTGGGGTTAACGGTTCTCGAGTTACGTGGATTACACACGCACGCACGCACGCACGCACGCACGCACGCACGCACACACACACACACACACACACACACACACACACAGAGACTTGGTGTGGTGCATTTATAGATACAGTAGATGGGTGAAGTTTCCCTTATATTACACAAGAGGGTGTGCTTTACCGTCATTAAAAAAGGCACCCACTGTCGGCCATAGCCACTTGCCCAAATGTGCTGACCTCAGTCACCTCATCACAATTGTGATGACCGCTATGATTTTTCGTGCAAAACTAATGCTTGCAATGGATTCAGAATCATGAAAAGCCCCTAGTTTGACATGCCACATGCCACATGCTATTTTAAAGCATAATGACATTTGAAAATGTTGCTTTACATAGGTTGTTAATGGACATTATATAACGCCCTATAAAAATGCTCAATGCTAACAGCCGGTCAGCAGGTGGATTCATGAATGTATGTATAGTTCTGATCCATAGCCCTAATGCTGTTGCTGCCGTTGCATTAGAGCTATGGGACTCTCAATGTATTGCCCTCACATGAAATGCAGACCAGCCTCTCGACTTCTGCTAAAATCAAAATAAAGTTTTTGCTACTCACCAATTAATACAAAGACGGTTTTGTGATTAGAACTTAATACTTTCCCCGGTGGACGCACTCTGAGCCCCCCACCGCACGTATAAAAAACAATCCACTGGAAGGAAAAATCTTGTCTATGGGATTTTCTCTTGGCAATATCGGTAGAGGGCACAGTGGAGGAATACCAGACGACTCGCCCCTTTACCAACTCGCCCCCGCGAAAAGTGTTAATGTAGTTAACAGTTAGTATTTTAGTATTTCCCTCCCTCCCTGAAATATGAAATGATCTTGTATACAAATGTATTTGATTGAATAGTAGTCGATCTCTATACTAAGTTAATTTAGGACCTTCTAGCAGTTAATTTCGTTTTATTAAACACATTTCTTCCATAATATGTAGCCCATGTTTTGTAATGGCATCATGATGCTATTATGCCCATGGATATACAGAGTGAACTTAACAATTATAAATTAATATAGGCCTAATACCTTTTATATAATCACCAACATGAATTATGTTTGTTATTTACAGCTAGGTAGAGTAGTGGGGCAAGGTGGAAAAGGCCAAGGGGCGACCGTACCTGTTACCCAGTGGAGTAACTAAAAGTATTTTTCTTCTGGTGATTTTTTTTACCCCTTTTCTGGCCAAATGTTATACATGTGGTGGGGGGCTCAGAGTCCGGGAAAGTAGTCTTCATAATGATCAAAACCGTCTTTGTATTGGTGAGTAGCGAAAACGTTATTTTTATTTTAGCAGAAGTCAAGAGGCTGTGGTGCATTTCATGCGAGGGCAATACATTGAAAGTCTGCAACGGCAGCAACGGTATTAGGGCTAGAGCTAATTATAGACAATATTTTAGGCCAATAAAAAAAACTATAGCCTACCAAATTTCCCACTCCACGACTTGGAAAACGACTTGGAAAATGTTGCAGGCGTACTGTCTAAAACACAATGCTGTGTGGTGGACACTGGACACTAGATGGAGGTATCTCATCTCAGTATTATGGGAGGAGATCGAGAAGTGATATAAGGAAGTAGGCTACCTTACCTACTACCTTTACTGTGTGCTGGTTAAAGGTTGAATTGTTTGGAAGTAAAGTTCAGAGATCCCCTACTGTCTGCTCGTCTCATTTACACGCTTCCAATCCAAAGTAACCCTAACCCTGACGTTTGTTTGAACTGAACATGATGAACGGTGACGCAGCAGCTCGTTGCTCAAGTGTAATGCTTAATTGGGTTGTCCACTCACAGTTAACAGTCTTTGTATTTAGTTTGTGCTTGAAATGTACTGTAATTCTGCAAACTGTTAATAAATATTTCAATCAATCAATCAATCAATCAATCAATCAATCAATCAATCAAAGCTACAGTTAAGTCGCCAGAGTTTTGGCAACATGATCCGGCCCCGTGGTTTCAACACATCGAGGCCCAGTTCCACCTCAGCAGAATCACGGTGGACGACACTACTACCACGTAGTCGCGGCGTTGGATGCCTCCACCACCCGCCGGGTGATGGGCTTCATCAGGGAGCCACCAGAAAACGGTAAATACAACGCGCTCAAAACACAGTTATTGCGCTTGTTCCAGCTGTCCGACGCAGAGCGCGCAGATCGCCTATTGTAAGTCTACAGACCTAATGGAGCACATGCTAGCGCTACTTGGTTCAGGTGACGTTACGTTTATTTTTTGTCCACCTTTTCCTGCGTCAACTCCCGACTCCGGTGCGCACGGCGCTGGCCAGCTCGCCTCTGGTGCGCACCAAGGATTACCGCGGGTTAGCGGAAGAAGCGGACAGAATACTGCTGGTTTGCCGCCAGTACTCGGTGGCTGCTGTGCCTGTGTCCGATCCCCGTGATGATCGGCAGCGGGATGATGGCGAATTATGTTACATTTTATAATGTTACATGATTTAATATATAACTTTCAGATGAAATTAAGTAATTTCATGCATGAAAAATAATAATAAACTATATATAATGGAAATGTGGAAAGGTCATTCATTTTAAGTTTGTCATCTCCATTCTCCAGAAATGACAGTTGAGTAAATATGATGAGGGTTGTGCATTTTGTTGGTAGTATAGTGTGAGTGTGTGTGTGTGTGTGTGTGGGGGGGGGGGGGGGGGGTCACAGAGCAGGCTATAGTACATCATTTTTAGGTGTGAAACCTGTAGTAGATAGTGGATGGAGCCCGCACACCACAGGTACAAGAAAGACGTTCTTTATTGAAAATGATCTGACAGGTGTGAAACCTGACCACAAGCCTGAGTCTTGCAAAATACACATGCCTCTCTACAATCAACATTTGCTGACTGAGCTTAATTTCCCCCTACTTATCCCTAGTTGTTCAACTCAGGTTGTCCCAGGAGGGCAGGGAGGCAGCACAAACATCATGCGTATAGGGCAACCAAATGGTCAGCAGCAGCCCTGTTTATATTCAATCAATCAAAATGTATTAAAGACACATGGTCCATAGTGGCATAAAAAACATACAGATACAAAGACACACAAAGGTGGACATTGTCCACATAAAATCATAAATTCAAAGACAGGCTTACACGCCAATGGTCATAGTTTAGGAACAAACCTGCTGAACTCAATGAAGGGTTAGTCAGAATTACAATAATGCTGTTGGCAGAATCACGCAAATCGGTATACTCCATAGTCATGTCATCACCCACCCTATGGAACGCTCTGCCCCTGGAAATCAGGCTCGCTGAGTCAGTTCCACATTTTAAATCTCTACTTAAAACTCATTTTTATAGACTAGCTTTTAATTCTGATTTCTCCTGATCGTGTTCTATTGATTGTTTACTCTGCCTTGTATTACTATTTGCTTTGCATTATTTCTGTGTTTTTCCTGCTGTGTGATGTTTACTTTTGCTGTTTCCTTTTGTAAAGCACTTTGTAACGTTGTTTTGAAAGGTGCTATAGAAATAAAGCTTTATTATTATTATATTATTATCAACACGAACCTGTCCGCTTCCCCATATTCAATCCCCATTGGCTAAGATTGCCTACTAATAGGCTTACAGTATTTTTTTTTGTCCTGTTTTAAACCTGGCGTTGGGTATTCTGAACTGTGAATGTGTGTGGTATTCTCTGTGTCAAACCCCCAGGATGGTGTAGTCTGCATTCTGTCCCCTGGTTACATACAAGGAGTAATTATGACATATCACCAGCTGATACTATATAATCTGCCTGGTGACCAAATGCTAAACTTGCAAGTATTAGTGATCCCGGGAGTACATCTACTGTCTATTGAAACATCAATTATGTTTTTATTTATTGGTTATTTATTTGTAATCTAAACACCTTCCAGCACAGTGACTCCATGACAGGGGTTCTAAAAACTTCTTTGGCTCAGTGAGTGCACCCCTGTAAATAACTTCCACGGCACCTTTGAATGACACCTTATACATTCATGTCATATTCCAGTACGGAAATATGTCAAGCTTTCCCCCTGAGATAGGAAAACTTGAGAGAATATCTGTTTCCATTAGGACAGATTCAAAATATAACTTTATACTTTTAGATTATCCACTTGAACTCCAGCATTCCTACTCTGGTTGAACATTCGCCCAAAAATGGCAGATCTACAAGCTCACAACGCCGTTGCAATGCGTTGTGAGCTTGCATATCTGCTATTGGCAAACGGATTTGATGTAGATATAAAAAAAGTACAGTGCAACTGAGGTCCGTTTTTAAAAACTATAGAGCGTCTAAAAGGTTAAACTGAAGAGCTGTTGATAAATTCCCAAAATGATCAAAGTATTCCACGGTATACTTCTGCATCACCTCTGCATCACTGCACCCTAGGGTGCCACAGCACCCACTTTGAGAAACCCTGCGCTATGGATTGTTCGTACTAATGACCTTAGAATTGAAAAGGAATCGCGGACAGTGTCCTGTTCTGTGAAGCTAGCCAGCACACTTTTGTACAGTATTATTTGTCTTGCCCTCTGGTTCTTAAACTGCTGTAGGCCTACTGTCCTTGGCAACTGAGTCTCTCTTGTGGTATCGCAGTATCACCGGTCATATCATTGATGTTGCATGAAAACCTTTCCAAAACTGTATTTTCCTTTTTTCCATTATTGATTTTAAAAATAATTAAAATAGTGCAAATATGCCATTTTCACTGCTTGTGTGGGAAATCAATCAATCAATCAATCAATCAATCAATCTCATGTCATATATTAACTATAGGGCCAGTGTTCCCCCCCCCAAAAAAACAAAACAAAAGAAAAAGATTGCCTGGGACCCAAACTAGTGTAAATAGCAACTTCACGCTGTGGTGTGAACTTGTAGATCGCCTATTTTCACTATTTGAACATTTGTTTATAATTTATGGAATTTCTTAGACTTTTATTTCTTTGTGAAATTACAAAAAAAACATTGCATAATTCATGAACATTTTAGCTTTTTTGTGAATGTTTTTTTGAAAATGTAATTAAAAACAAAATGTAGGAAACAATAAATAAAAGGAGCCAAAAAAAATGTGTCCGGGACCCAAATGGGTCCCAACTAGTGATGGGAGATTAATCGGCAAACACATCGGTATCGGCCGATTCTAGTTATTTTTAGATTAATCGGCATCGGTCCGATTAATCAATCAGACCGATTAATTAATCGGACCGATTAATTAATCGGTCTGATTCATTGGTCTGTCTTTACAGATAAACAGGCCCAAAGTAACAGTTTGAACAGATCTACAAGCTCACAATATTAAATATAAAGGTATTAAAGTTCAATCTGACTTTTCTAAGCCTGCAGTGCAGATACCCTGTTACATGAATTTGTCAGAATGGACACAATTATTATAATTTTTTTAAATACAGAATGAGATCATATAATATAATACTATGTAAGACTTTATTTATTATTTTATGTGCGTGCGTGTGTGCGCGTGCTGCCCTCAGAGCTAACACTGCACTGTGTAGAACTTTAGCTTCTTGTCAACAAGAAAGGTGTGAATTTACATGGAAAAAACACACGATGAAGAGATATGATAACGAGCTGACATGAAAAAACACACGTTTAGATTTGTAATCTAAACACCTTCCAGCACAGTGACTCCATGGCAGGGGTTCTAAAAACTTCTTTGGCTCAGTGAGTGCACCCCTGTAAATAACTTCCACGGCACCTTTGAATGACACCTTATACATTCATGTCATATTCCAGTACGGAAATATGTCAAGCTTTCCCCCTGAGATAGGAAAACTTGAGAGAATATCTGTTTCCATTAGGACAGATTCAAAATATAACTTTATACTTTTAGATTATCCACTTGAACTCCAGCATTCCTACTCTGGTTGAACATTCGCCCAAAAATGGCAGATCTACAAGCTCACAACGCACTGCGTTGCAATGCGTTGTGAGCTTGCATATCTGCTATTGGCAAACGGATTTGATGTAGATATAAAAAAAGTAGGTGCAACTGAGGTCCGTTTTTAAAAACTATAGAGCGTCTAAAAGGTTAAACTGAAGAGCTGTTGATAAATTCCCAAAATGATCAAAGTATTCCACGGTATACCTCTGCATCACCTCTGCATCACTGCACCCTAGGGTTAGCCTGGCTAATAAGCCAGACTAATATCACACAACACTGTCGCGGTATATCAGTCTGGGCTGGCTCCACTTGGATTTCATTTCCCGGGGAACATTTTCTCTTTGACGCAATTGGTCAGAGCTACTGTCAGTCAAAAGTCTCAAGCATTGAACGTCACTGTACCAAAGCCCGCCTATATTGCATACCGTGTCCCGATTGGTCCGACCTGTTCTCTGCTGTAGGAAAGAGGCGTGCTACTGAGCCTCGCCAGACCGTAATCCGCTGGTAGGCAACTTTTTTTTGCCAACGGCTGATTCGGTCTGGTTTATTAACCAGGCTACCCTAGGGTGCCACAGCACCCACTTTGAGAAACCCTGCGCTATGGATTGTTCGTACTAATGACCTTAGAATTGAAAAGGAATCGCGGACAGTGTCCTGTTCTGTGAAGCTATAGCCAGCACACTTTTGTACAGTATTATTTGTCTTGCCCTCTGGTTCTTAAACTGCTGTAGGCCTACTGTCCTTGGCAACTGAGTCTCTCTTGTGGTATCGCAGTATCACCGGTCATATCATTGATGTTGCATGAAAACCTTTCCAAAACTGTATTTTCCTTTTTTCCATTATTGATTTGAAAAATAATTAAAAATAGTGCAAATATGCCATTTTCACTGCTTGTGTGGGAAATCAATCAATCAATCAATCAATCAATCTCATGCCTGGGACCCAAACTAGTGTAAATAGCAACTTCACGCTGTGAACTTGTAGATCGCCTATTTTCACTATTTAAACATTTGTTTATAATTTATGGAATTTCTTAGACTTTTATTTCTTTGTGAAATTACAAAAAAAACTTTGCATAATTCATGAACATTTTAGCTTTTTTGTGAATGTTTTTTTGAAAATGTAATTAAAAACAAAATGTAGGAAACAATAAATAAAAGGAGCCAAAAAAAATGTGTCCGGGACCCAAATGGGTCCCAACTAGTGATGGGAGATTAATCGGCAAACACATCGGTATCGGCCGATTCTAGTTGTTTTAAGATTAATCGGCATCGGTCCGATTAATCAATCAGACCGATTAATTAATCGGACCGATTCATTAATCGGTCTGATTAATTGGTCTGTCTTTACAGATAAACAGGCCCAAAGTAACAGTTTGAACAGATCTACAAGCTCACAATATTAAATATAAAGGTATTAAAGTTCAATCTGACTTTTCTAAGCCTGCAGTGCAGATACCCTGTTACATGGATTTGTCAGAATGGACACAATTATTAAAATAAATGTAAATACAGAATGAGATCATATAATATAATACTATGTAAGACTTTATTTATTATTTTATGTGCGTGCGTGTGTGCGCGTGCTGCAGACCCTCAGAGCTAACACTGCACTATGTAGAACTTTAGCTTCTTGTCAACAAGAAAGGTGTGAATTTACATGGAAAAAAACACACGATGAAGAGATATGATAACGAGCTGACATGTCACTAATCAACACACGGACGACAGCAGCACTAGAGCAGAGGATGTGGTCACAGAGCAGGATGTACAGTACAGCATGCTTAATGACCAGAAATGTCACACGTAAAACCTTCAAGCCGACCACAAGCCTGAGCCTTGCTAAGAACACCTGTTTCTCTGCAGATCTCTGTACAAACATCACAGAGCAGGTTGTACATCATGTTTAGGTGTGAAAACTTCAAACTGACCACAAGCCTGAATCTTGCAAAAAGCACCTGCTTCTCTGCAACGACCATCTCCGCAGATCTCTGCACAAGTTCGCTGAACACGCACAATGTTGTTTTCTATGTCAACTGAATGCAGAATTAGTGAATGTATGTGTAGTGGATTGAGCTTAATTCCCCCCCTATGTAATGTATCCCTAGTTAATGTGACGCGACATCCCCCTAATCACCCCCATTCAGGACAGCTGTGACACCTGGGTGCTGGCTGATTAATAAGGTGCAAGGCCATCAGTAGCTGGCTGGCTTGTGTCTTTCTTTTGGTGTGTTAGGTCTTTGGTGCAGGAGAATTGGCATTATTGGAATTATTTGTTAACAATTCTGACATTTTTCACAGATTCTGCTTACATGAGGTCTTATGGTATTGTTGTTTTTTCTATAGGGCCCCCGATGATGTTTTTATTTATTTTTGTGATATTTCACATTGAAACATTAAACAAGTAGGCCTACCTTAATTTGCCATGTATTGTTGGGCTGTTATATATTTTATTGAGAAGTATTTTTTATCTCTCTCTCTCTAGGTCGTCCTTTATGTAATATATTATATTGGGTAAAATATATGTTGGTGATGGTGTGATAATATTCAACCTTTATAGTATTCTAGTTTAGGTAGCAGTAAATGTATTCATCCTGGAAGCAGGAGTAGAGCCGTCCTGGACGAGGTCGAGGAATATTAAAAACAGTAAAACATTTATTAGAACTCACACAATGTCTACCATATTAGCTGTTTTAGAGCTTCTTTCTCTACCGAAATCTTCGGGATGTTTATAGATCCTTCCCCCCAAGCTTGAGACATGAGGTTTTACTGTTGATATAAAGATAAAGATCTGTTCCTGTCCAGATGTACAGGGTTATCTATTGACCTAAAGGTTAAAAAGATGGGCTCCGTCAGCCTCTGTGTGTGTGTGTGTGTGTGTGTGTGTGTGTGTGTGTGTGTGTGTGTGTGTGTGTGTGTGTGTGTGTGTGTGTGCGTGCGTGCGTGCGTGCGTGCGTGCGTGCGTGCGTGCGTGCGTGCGTGCGTGCGTGCGTGCGTGCGTGCGTGCGTGCGTGCGTGCGTGCGTGCGTGCGGTCCGTGCGTGCCGTGCGTGCGTGCCGTGCGTGCGTGGATGTGTGCGCACGTGCATGTGTGCGTACGTGCATGTGTGCGTGCGTGTGTCCATGCGTCCATGCGTGTGTGTGTCTTCATGCTGCAGACCCTCAGACTCAGGGTCTACACTCACTATGTAGGGCAGGAGGAGCCTTCAGCTTCTTGTCCACTAGAAAGGTATAGAATAAACCACATGATGATGAAGAGATAGGACGAGCTGACATATGTCACTAATAAAACACACAGACGACAGAGAGTGTTGACCAGAATCCCAACCAGAACCAGTCGGTGCAGATCGGTGAAGTTCCAGTTGAGAATCCAGTGTGAGATAATCCAGACATGGATGAGACAGTGATAGTGTTCCTCCTGCTTTGGAGCTCAGGTAAACACTGTGTGTGTGTGTGTGTGTGTGTGTGTGTGTGTGTGTGTGTGTGTGTGTGTGTGTGTGTGTGTGTGTGTGTGAACCTTGGTTGAAAAAACTAAAGTTGTCCTTTAACTACTATCAACACCAATTTTGCTCTTTTTATGAGAAGCACTTTGAGCTGCATTTCATGTCATGAAAGGTGCTATAGGCTAAAATATTGTTATAATATTATTAGTACGGTACTATTCATTAATTTACATTATTTTATGAATTCATGTAATTAATTTGTTATACATAAAAACATAATATATTAATTATTGAACATATTGGGGAACTAATTAGGGACCTAGACCTGTCCGGCCGGCCACGGTCAGTGGCACTCAACTGTACAATGCAAGTTGGGAACCTAGTATGCAATTACCTGTTGTCATAGCACCCGTTTTAACCGTCTGTCAAAGTCAAAGTCATACGATTTGTCACACACGTTACCACAGTGAAATTTGTTCTCCGCATTTGACCCATCTCTTGGAGCAGTGAGCCGCAGCCGTGCCGCGCTCGGGAATCATTTTGATTAGTAGATTTGACCCCCCAATCCAACCCTTTGATGCTGAGTGTCAAGCAGGGAGGCATTGGGTCCCATTTTTACAGTCTTTGTAAAAATGGGTCCCATTTTTACAGTCTTTGGTATGACCCGGCCGGGGATCGAACCCCGACTTCCCAGTTTCAGGGCGGACACTCTAACCACAAGGCCACTGTCTGGTGTCCCATATGGAGATCTCTGTATCTGTCTGACAGATAGAGGCAACTTACTTACTTTACTTATCCACATTACGCCGGCTGATGCATATAGGGTAGCAACAAAGTTTCTCCACTTGCATCTGTCTTTGGCCAATTCTCTATGCTCCCCCAGCTCTGATGTTGTTGCTGGAGCTCCTTCTCGATCGTCCTACGCCATGTCATTTTAGGCCTGCCTTTCTTTCTCTTTCCTTCTGGGGTCCAGTGTAATGCGACTCTTGGGATCGTGCTTATGTCCATTCTGAGGACAAGGCCAATCCAGGTCCACCTACGTATATCGAATATACTGTGCATGTTGTCGTGTTGGGTGATGTTGAGGAGGTTTTGTTTGAGGTGGTCTTGGGCCAGAATATACGTAGGATTTTGCACAGGCATGATGTGTGGAAAGTGGATAATTTATGGATGTCGTTTTCTGTGGTTTTCCAGCATTCTGTATACAGTAGTAGTGTTGATAGTAGGCCTACACAGCTTTTGTAGATCCGGAGTTTTGTTTTTGGTGCTGAATTGATTTGATTTCCAGATTTGCTTAAGTCTTGAAGGTTGTGTTAGATAGAGGCAAACTGACTATGAAAAGTGGACTGATTACGGTCGGGTTGAGTCAACAGAAACAGGTGATTTATACTCCATTGTACGACGCTGTTGGGTTCTGAAAATGTAAGCTGGCCACTCAACAGAGGTTCCCTAAACTGACCACGAGTGGTCTGACAGTCTCTGGCATGACAAAGAGAAAGGCCTAACAACTATTGCTCTGTTTAAGATGTTAAACGCAGTTTGTCTGTGTGGAGGAGAAGGTGCTATAATGTATCCTGTACATGACACATGACATGTGTCTAACACTGTTACATTTGTTTCCCTGGAAATTAATATTAATTTGTGGGTAAAGACATTTACGGTAAGTTCCTTCCCTTGTATTAGTAGGCTGACATCCAAGTATGAGAAAACATTTCAAGGCACTCAGTTGCGTATTAAAAAGCTTTTTATTTGAGTCACAGCTTTTAGCTTGGCAAAGTAAAGAAATTACCAAGGCATTGGACCCTGATGAAGGCTCTTGAGCCGATACGTGTTTCTAACTTTTTTTTTTTAAACTTCGCCAAGTTAAAAGCCATGACTCAAATAAAGGCTTTTTGATACTCAACTGAGCGGGGTGGGGTGCCTTGCAATGTTTCTTAAGTTCACCTGTTTTCTCATACTTGGATGTCAGCGTACTACTACAAGGGAAGGAACTTAAAGGGTTAGTTCAGATTTTTTGACTTCAAGCTGTAGGAAATACTTGCCATTAATATAGTGGTTGGAAAGGTATTAATTGATTGCCCGAGTCCCGTTGTGGGAGTTTTTGCCTGGTTTTGTGGGGGTCTGAGGGCCACGCATAAAAAACAAGTTAATAAACAAAACTAGCATCATTTGTATTGTTGACCTATTTCTACCATAGTGCACATATCATTCAACTTGGAATCCTCACATGGAAATAGATCAACAATACAAACTACGCTAGTTTTATTTCCTACAGCTTTAAGTCCCAACAATTTGAACAAACCCTTTACCTAGGCCTACTGTGGAACCGTCAGTTTCTGATAACTACGGAGGGGGGGAGAGAGAGAGTCACCAGCAGTCACATCATGTGTTGCTTCATGTGTGCAAAGTTCAATGGTCCATTATGATGATTGTAACTCAATTAATCTGTGTGTCCTTCTGTGACATGTTGTACTGTCTTCATTGTAGCTGCTGTGATATTATGATCAATGCTGATCACTTTATGTTCCACCTTTCATGTTGGTCAGGTCCATTCATTTGAAAATGCGTGCGTGCGTGCGTGCGTGCGTGCGTGCATGCGTGCGTGCGTGCGTGCGTGAGTGCGTGCGTGCGTGCGTGCGTGACTGCGTGCGTGCGTGAGTGCGTGCGTGAGTGCATGTGTGAGTGCGTGTGTGCGTGCGCGCATGCTGCAGATCCTCAGATCTCACACCCACTATGTAGGGCAGGAAAAAAGAAAGGTGTGAATAGAATACATCAAAAACATGTCACTAATAAACACAAATACATTGCGTGCGTGCGTGCGTGCGTGCGAGTTCATTGTGTGGATTATTTAGCTGGGGACCCCCTGGAACCCTCTCAAGGACCCCTGGTGAAGAGTGGATATGGACGTTTTTAGCCCAATGCGTGTTTTTCGTGCTAAATAATGTCTGCAGAATCATGAAAAACAACTAGTTTGACCCCTCACATGCTACTTAAAGTAGAATTTCTGCATAATGTTATTTATATTATTCCAACATCCAGCATCACAGATTCTCCTATAGGGACACTGAATTTCAGTCTTTGTGAGAGTTGTTACTAGACACCTTTAAAAAGTTAAAAACACATTATTTCTCTGTAAGGAATTTATTCACATTTTTCTGATAATATTCCCTGACTAAGATGGTGATGGAATCTTGCTCATTGTCTTCATCAGTGAGTCTAAAACGGACCAATCCTTGATTCTGATTGGCTGGCCTAGTCTAGCCTGGCTATAGTTTACATGTGAAGTTCACAGACATAGCAGCTAAATGGCTTTTTGTGTTTTCTTCCTGACTTGCAGATTAAATATTTAGTGAATTTAAGCAAACAGACTGCAGGCATAGCGGAGCTCACAGACCAGCAGTCCAGTAATGACAGCCCAGTTTATGCGCCGTCGTACAACGCTGTCGAGTCCCGAATTGATCAGATCTACAAACTGACAATGCGCTGATCAGCAACACATTGTGAGATTGTAGATCTGGTACACTGACGTTATGCTTAATAATGAGATGTGTTGCATGTCTGAGAGAAGGTGGGTTTATAATTATGAGAATAAAAATAGCCCATGCCAATTATTATTATTATTATTACTATTATTATTATTATTATTATTATTATTATTATTATTATTATTATTATTATTATTATTATTATTATTATTATTATTATTATTATTATTATTATTATTATTATTATTATTATTATTATTATTATTATTAGAATGAGTTCAGCTCCTCCTGGTCAGTCCATAAATGTATTATTCACAATAATGTTAAGCGGAAAACAGTACATCCATGTGGACTGGCAGAGTAAACAGGCACTATGTGGACTGGCAGAGTAAAAAGGGACTATGTGGACTGGCAGAGTAAACAGGCACTATGTGGACTGGCAGAGTAAAAAGGCACTATGTGGACTGGCAGAGTAAACAGGTACTATGTGGACTGGCAGAGTAAAAAGGCACTATGTGGACTGGCAGAGTAAACAGGTACTATGTGGACTGGCAGAGTAAACAGGCACTATGTGGACTGGCAGAGTAAAAAGGCACTATGTGGACTGGCAGAGTAAACAGGTACTATGTGGACTGGCAGAGTAAACAGGCACTATGTGGACTGGCAGAGTAAACAGGTACTATGTGGACTGGCAGAGTAAACAGGTACTATGTGGACTGGCAGAGTAAACAGGCACTATGTGGACTGGCAGTGTAAACAGGCACTATGTGGACTGGCAGAGTAAACAGGCACTATGTGGACTGGCAGAGTAAACAGGCACTATGTGGACTGGCAGAGTAAACAGGCACTATGTGGACTGGCAGAGTAAACAGGCACTATGTGGACTGGCAGAGTAAACAGGCACTATGTGGACTGGCAGAGTAAACAGGCACTATGTGGACTGGCAGAGTAAACAGGTACTATGTGGACTGGCAGAGTAAACAGGCACTATATGTGGACTGGCAGAGTAAACAGGTACTATGTGGACTGGCAGAGTAAACAGGCACTATATGTGGACTGGCAGAGTAAACAGGCACTATGTGGACTCGCAGAGTAAACAGGCACTATGTGGACTGGCAGAGTAAACAGGCACTATGTGGACTCGCAGAGTAAACAGGCACTATGTGGACTGGCAGAGTAAACAGGCACTATTCTCTTTCAGGAAGTTGCTCTTCCTGGTTTGTGCTCTGAAGGTCTGTGTGACCAAATCACAAAATGCGAGCCAACCTGTTTCATTTCATTTCATGTGAGCTCCGATAGAAATTGTATTTAGTCATTCCCATCCTGGCGCAAATAAATAGCATCGAAGAGGAGAACCAAAGGACATCTTTCTCATGTATGGCAACAGATAAACCACAAATAAAACCAACCGCAGCTGTTGTTACACTGAAGCTCATTTAGTTTGTTATGTTTCTCCTCAGCTCTCCAGGCTACACCATCACATGACACCACAGGTAAGTCTGTCTGTCTGTCTGTCTGTCTGTCTGTCTGTCTGTCTGTCTGTCTGTCTGTCTGTCTGTCTGTCTGTCTGTCTGTCTGTCTGTCTGTCTGTCTCTGGCTGGCTGGCTGGCTTTCATTAATTCATTAATTCATATTCATTCATTCATTCATTCATTCATTCATTCATTCATTCATTTGGAATGAGATAGTCTAGCTTTGGGGTTTTCTATTTTTAAAAGTAAACCAACTTTATATCTGTAATATCTCACTTTATCCAGAGGCCTACCTCATCGTAGCCAACGGAGAGAACCTGATGAAGATTAACTTGGATGGCTCCAGCTCCACAGTGCTCAAACAGGTGAAATCACTGGACATAACAACACATCCTATGTAATCCTATACAATATTCTACACAGCTGATTTTGACATGCTGGAATGTATTAACACAACTGCTGTGGTGTGACAGGACATGAAGATAATGAAGAGTGCATGGGCTCTGGACTTTGACTATCAGCAGCAGCAGATCTACTGGTCAGAGATGATATCATTTCACCCCAAGCGCAGCATGATCAGTGCCATGCACATCACCGGTAGTGACGTCCAGGTCAGTGTGACAATGACAACTATGAGAATGAATGATGGATATACTTGTTTTCAAAATGCTAATGTATAAAAAAGCCCACTACAACACTGATCATATCAGTGATAATATCTAATACAATATGTCCCCAGATGATCAACTGATTTCTTTCTCAACAGTAAACAAACCAACATACAGTAGTGTATAGTGTATCTGCACATTTATAAAGTGACAATTTAAGGACTTTTAAGACCTTTTTAGTATATAAAAGTAACTGTGGAACTGTTCGAGTCAAACAATATTGAATGCTTTAACTCCTACAATTCAAAGTGCTTCTCAGGGTGGGGGGTCCCCAGTTCAAATATGATTCATTTTGGGGGGTCCCCAGTTCAAATATGATTCATTTTGGGGGGTCCCCAGTTCAAATATGATTCATATTGGGGGGGGGGGGGGGGGGGGGTCCCCAGTTCAAATATGATTCAATTTGTGGTGTCCCCAGTTCAAATAATATCATTGCGGGGGTCTCCAGTTGAAATGATTAATTTGGAAGAATGTGTCCTGAACAGTTTGAGAACCACTGAGTTAGTGTACATGTGCTCCATTAGGATGCAAGTTGGAATCTGACTCCTGGTCTTGTTTCACATCTTTCTGATCTGTCTGTCCTTGGTTTCCTGTCTCTCTACTCCAGGTTTTCACAAACTAAAATATACACACAGACACACACACACACACACACACACACACACACACACACACACACACACACACACACACACACACACACACACACACACACACACACACACACACACACACACACACACACACACACACACACACACACACACACACACACACACACACACACACACGCCATGCAGCCCACACTTTGACAAATTGCTCTAACTATCATAATGTAAGAATGAAGGCATATGGTGAGTATATTCAGAGTGCATGTATGGTTCATTGACAGGTCATTCACAAGACGCCGACCAGCACACCAAGGGCTCTGGCTGTTGATTGGATAGGAGGAAACCTCTACTGGGCTGACCCTGAGCATCACACCATAAGCATGTCCAAACTAAACGGGTCGTACCCAATAGTCCTGCTCAACACTGACCTGGACGAGCCATTCGCCATAGCTGTGGATGTACGCTACGGGTAAGAACAGTAGAACACTGTGGTGACATCATGAACCAAACACTGAATTTATCAACCATACTGTGAATAGGGCTGTCATGTTTACACTTTTAAGTTGACAATTAATTGTCTCACAAATGATTGCGATTAACAATTTAATTGTGTTTTTGGTGTTGAACATTGGAACATGAATCAAAATTTACATTTCAGATGGCATTTAAGGCTTCGGAATCAATAATTGCACATGGAAAATCATAACAATATATGAACTGACATTTCTAATAATTCAATAAAATGTAAATATAAAGTATTGAATTGAATTGAATCTTGATGTGATATTGCAGAATGAGAAACAGGGAGACTCCGGTTGTAATGTCTCTTCAGTAAACATGGTTTATTTAGATAAGGTTGCAAGTCAATCTGACTGACATGGTGTGTCCGGTGCGAGGGACAGGCCTGCATCTGAGTCCGCTGCCAGTCTGCGAGTTCAGTTGCCGTCCCTCCCCATCTGCAGTCTGAGTCCCTCACTCCATCTCTATCTGAGTCTATACAGTCTGAGTCCCTCACTCCATCTCTATCTGAGTCTATACAGTCTGAGTCCCTCACTCCATCTCTATCTGAGTCTATACAGTATGAGTCCCTCACTCCATCTCTATCTGAGTCTATACAGTCTGAGTCCCCTCACTCCATCTCTATCTGAGTCTATACAGTCTGGGTCCCCTCACTCCATCTCTATCTGAGTCTATACAGTCTGAGTCCCTTCACTCCATCTCTATCTGAGTCTATACAGTCTGAGTCCCTCACTCCATCTCGTGTGTGCGTGTGCGCATGTGTTTTCCATTATTGTATGCCCACTATGTGTGAATAGTGACCCTGACACAGTGTCTCCCTGACAGATACTTGTACTGGTCAGACACAAGTAGGAACAACCCCCACATAGGGAGGATGGGGATGGACGGCACCAACAGGACAGTCATCGTGAAGGAGAAGATCTCCAAGCCCACAGGCCTGACGTTAGACTACATCAATGATCACATATACTGGACCAACGCTGGGAAATACATTGAGTTTGCCAACCTAGATGGAACCAACAGACAGACAGGTGCTCTCAACACACACACACACACACACACACACACACACACACACACACACACACACACACACACACACACACACACACACACACACAGACACACACACACACACACACACACACGCACACACACACACACACACACACACACACACACACACACACACAGTTTAGCCTTATTTTTAAATTTCTGGTTTACATGATTTTGTTTAAGTGCGGACATTATTCAGGCTTTTTATTTGGGGTTCTGTGTGTCTGTAGTTGTGAGTCGGGAGTACAACATCTGGGATATTACTGTGTTTGAGGATCACATCTACTGGACACAGGACGTCTCGAATTACAGGAAGAACCAAGGATCCATCTACAGAGCCAACAAGACTCATGGTATCGACAAGACCACAATCATCAGCAACCTGAACTGTCCATATGACATCCACATCTACCACCCCGATAGACAACCTGAGGGTCTGTACCACCTGCTGTAACACTCTCATTATACTCTTCATAATGTTTTATGACTTTTATTTATTGTTATTATTGTATTATTTCATGTTTTGAAAAGTGTAAACAACCTGGTGTCCCTATGATAATGCCATTATAGGAAAGCTTAATTGTTGCATTATGTGAAAATGTATACCCCCCACAACATAAAAAATACTGTAGATAAACAAACTAAATAGTGACAACATCAGATGTACAATTCCACAATGCATCGTGGTGGGATGTGTTGTGAACTTGTAGAATAACTGTTCATTATGAATACAGGTGTTACTTATTATTTTTTTATTACACACATCGGTGTGTCTCTTGGTTACAGGTTTATAAAGCATTGTTGCAATATTCCTTACATGTGTTGCATGTTTTCTCCATCATGCAGTGTCTGGTCATCCGTGTCAGACCAACAATGGAGGCTGCAGTCACCTGTGTCTGCTCTCACCTGGAGGAGGCTACAAGTGTTCCTGTCCCACCAACTCCTACTTGTCAGCTGACAACATCAAGCAGTGCATGTCCAACTGCACTGCCAGCCAGGTGATTCACCTCAGCTTCACTTGTGTGTGTGCGCTGTATGCGCTGTATGACTTAATGTCTCATGTCTGCATTTCATTTAGTTTTCAGTAAACTTATAGACAAGGGGAATATGAAGACAATAAATAAGATCAGCATCAAAGTTATTAGAAGATCATCAGTAAATTATGTTCCATGAAAAAAAGAGTAGAAAAAAGTTATGTATATAAAAATATATCCGGTCCTACGCCTTCTTTGTTCATCTCAAACTACATCCGTCCCAGTGTTTACACACTCAGTGACTCACATTGAAAGCAATACAAACAAGACAATACAGAATGATGCACCAAAACAAAACCTACAACTCCCGTACCGAGCTATTCTATTTAATATGTACATTTTCAACATTTGTTTGAACTCATTCAATGTCATACTTTGTTTAAATTCCTGCTGTACTTTGTTCCACAGAGTACAGTAACTAATTTAACAGAAACACAATGATATTTTATATTGGTCCTCCTCAATAACTGTGAACATTCAGATTCCTCTCAAATTGTATTGACTCTCTCTCATTTGAAAAGAAAAGTTGGATATTGTTTGGTAATAATAATGTATTTTGTATTGTACATTATTTGAACTGTTTACTGATTCTAAACCGAATCCTTTGTCTCCCCCATCAGTTTGTTTGTAAGAGCTACAAGTGCATTCCATCATCATGGAAATGTGACACAATAGATGACTGTGGGGACCGGTCAGACGAACCTGCAGATTGTTGTGAGTAAAGACTGAAAAACGACCATGTGTCCACACATGATTGATACAATGTGAGGTCGTATTAGTTTTTTAGCATACAGTATGACGAATGTCTGATGAAAAATATGGACCAGTTGAAATTGCTTTAAGTTATAACATGACAGTGAAGATATCTCTATTGCTAAATTCAGTTCAGTTCAGTGGGTTATTGTCATTTGCCAAATGCAGTCTTGATAGATTTAATTAAACAGAAGGTGACTTAAGGCCTTGCAAACGGTGAATGACCGGGCCAAAAGATTGGATTTGAGAAAAAACATTGGATTTGAATCGGATTTGGCTTGATGTGACTGCAGTCTAAATCAGGCCTAAATGAATGACATACACAACTAGAGATGAGCATTTTGTGAAAAAAACAAAAACAAACAATGCCTGTGAGTAAAAGGTGTAAGTGTTGTTTTGGGTGCATGGCTGTAGACCAGTGGTGGAAAGTAACCAAGTTCATTTTACTTAAGTACAATTTTTACTTTTACTTCTACTAGTTACTTTGTAGATTTAGATTATTATTACAAGACAAGACGTAACCATTTCGGCCATATGAAAATAGCTGATTTACAAGCTCACAATGCGTTGCGATTCGACACATTCTGAGCCTGTAGATCTGCTATTTTCTATTATATTAAAAAGATTGCTTTGAAAAAAGTTGAAATGAGACATTGTTTACAATGAGTACATTTTGATGCCAATACTTTTGTACTTTTACCTAAGTACATTTTGAATGCCAGACTTAACTGAGTATTTCTATATTGCAGTAAAACATTTGAGTACTCACCACTGGGTGAGACAGTCAACAAGACACACAGGGTGACCTCTGCTATGGACTGGGGTCAGAGGTCATACATATTCGACATGTCTGCCAGTGATTCCCTCTTGTGGATTCTTCCTCTGGGAGGGAGCTCTGCAGCCCAAATGACATTTTCTTGGGGCCACTTGGCCCCTGAAAACTCATGTTTTTGTACAAATTGTTAGGTCTGAGTGTTCCACAGCCAGTTGAGTTGGAAGGATAATTGTATTAGTTTGTTAGTGGTGAAGGTGTGTGTGACTAAATTACAACAAACTATTGCTTTTCAGCAATGTGGGATTCCATAGTTCCTCATTCCTCATTCCCGGGCCATTCTGACGCACCGCCATTCTGACTAAGTGGCTTCCGCGGGCGGTTAGGGTTATGCTGCGTTCATACGGGGCAGATTAAACGATTAAACCATTCATTGTCAATGGAAGCCAGACGTGACGTTGCAAGGCGAAACGCTGCATGTAGCTGCTCCAAATCAACTCGCAACGCGTCTTCATCTGCCTGTGTGAACGCACCATTAGGGTTAGAGACAGGGTTAGTAATGCGGCAAGTCGGGATGGTGATGCGTCGACATTTTGGGATTTGGACACTAATTCCGATCCTCTGAATGTCCAATAAGGAGAAAGGACTACACCGAACCAGCTGTTACACTGAAGTTTATTTAGTTTGTTATGTTTCTCCTCAGCTCTCCAGGCTAAACCAACAGACAACACAACAGGTAAGTCGGTCTGTATGTCCGTCCATCTGTCTGTCTTTCCAAATGTGGTAGGCCTAATGGTAAAGACCATTAAATCACCCCCCCCCCCCCCCCCAAAAAAAAACAAACAAACAAACAAACAAACAAAAAAAAGAAAAAAAACAACTGCCCACTGATCATATTTGAACCAGGTAAATATGTTTATGTTGTACTTAAATACAATTGAATGAAAAAAGTGAGTCAGTAAATCCAGCAGATTCACTGTGTCAGTGGTGTGTTTGGCAAAGGGAGGCAATCACAACATGTTAAAATATTTGATTGGTACATCCACACTTATATAATGGTTATTTATATATACACGTGGAGAGAGAGAGAGAGAGAGAGAGAGAGAGAGAGAGAGAGAGAGAGAGAGAGAGAGAGAGATATTCATTGGAATGACATACAGTCTTGCTTTGGGGTTTGTGTATTTTTAAAGGTAAACCAACTCAAGTGTAATATCTCACTTTATCCAGAGGTGGAGCCCTTCCTCTTTTTATGCAACGAAGCCAACCTGATGAAGATCAGCTTGAACGGCTCCAGCTCCACAGTGCTCAAACAGGTGAAAACCATTGGACATAAAACAACACATCCTATACAATATTCTGCTTTTGACATGCTGGAATGTATTCCAGTTTGAGACTAACACAACTGCTGTGGTGTCTGGTGTGTGACAGGAATTGTATGCGGTGAGTGTGGACTTTGACTATCAGCAGCAGATGATCTACTGGAGAGAGGAGACACAACGGAACCCCTGGCGTACCAAGATCAGTGTCATGCGCATCAACAGCAGTGACGACGTCCAGGTCAGTATGACAATGACAACTATGGAGATGAATGACAGATACTTGTTTTCACAATGTTAATGATTGTACATAATGCAGAGTATTTATACTAGACTTACATCTAAAACAAGAAAACAGGATTCCTGCATGGCGTTTCAGTCAGTTCGTGCAGTCTCACACTAAAATTGGCTTCCTCTAACAAATAGATCTTGTTTCTCTAAAGAAAATAGAAAGAGGGTAATTCAAGTAACAATGATGCCAATGGAGATATTTTGTATATGCATGCCACAGGCAGCATTTTAAAATTATTGGATGCAATCTATCACAGTGCACGTTAATACAGGAGCAAGTTTCAGAACCCATCACTGCACGCTATACACATCAGTAGAATGGTCTTCACTGGCTCTTAGAGGGAAACAACATGCTATCCTGTTCACTTACAAAACACTACTTGGTAAACTACTACTACTAGTAATCAAGTTATGGTACCAGATTTCAAGATAAGCTTATGCTGAAGGTACCTAAAATCAATTCTAAGCTGGGAGATACTGCCTTCAGGGTGTATGGAATAATTGTCAAGAAAAGTTGAACTTGGATGTCCTTTATTTTTTATTTGAACTGCTTTTTGTAATATTTGGTTTTAAAGGGATATTTCACTTTAAAAAAATGTCATATGAAAGCAGGGAAGCATAGCTTCAAATTGACATATTGGTTGTTCAGTTTGACCCACCACTTTTGGAGATATGGCTTATAGAGTAATGTCTTGCAGAAAACAGCGAGATGAGAAAACAGGCTTGAAAGGTTCACTTCTGTGGTCCCTAATTACACATACATGTTTCACATTTTTTATTTTGGTCTTTAGTTGTACAAAAATGAAAAAATTGTTATGAATACAGATACATTGTTGTATCTTTGTGACCAAAAAAGGTGTAGGCCTGAAGCTAATTAGCTTATTTTGGCAACCCTTACCAAATACAAATAATAAACATGACGAACAAAGAAAACAAAAACAAAGTAATAAGTCTCTGTAGGAAAACAGGAGAAAGTAAAGAGACACAGAACCATTTATTTTCCCTTTTTTCCCTTCATAATATTCTGTGATAACAGTGGTTATCAAATCATAATACATGATCACATGTATTGTTGTGCATGTAAATGATATGATATATAGATGTATGTACGTACATATATATCATAATATATAATCACAATATAAAAAAGATCATAAGACGTGTCTACTTATTTATCGTCTTGTTTTTATTAAACATTTTTGGATTGGAACACATGGATTGAACTACATGTCCGTAATTCCTTGTCACAGCATTTCCACAGACTTACCCCTTTCACAGATACAGTGTTGCTTTGTATTTGTTCTTGCAAAAGTTGTATCAAACATGCCAGCATTTCTAAGTTCACATTTGGTTTCTTTCGTCTCAAACAGCTTTTGAAGACAGTATGGAAGTAGCTTGTTGTGAGCTTTGTACAGAATCAACAGGGTTTGCAGATTTACTATAGATCCCAGAATTTTAGTGCATGTTTAATGTCGATTTCAGCTCTCACATTTATTTCAGACATGCTCTAGTATGTGAAGAGTCTGCCTGTGCTATTAAGTCATTTTGGATTAAAAGAAAACTGAACAGTTAGTCTTGATGCCATGACTGTCTCTATATCAAAAAGAGTCACATTTTATCATCTACTCAGTCTTATGTGAACACCCCAGACAGTTTTTAAATTGCTTGATTCAGTATTTAGTAAGTAGTAAGTAAGTAGCCTTGCCGAGCCATGAGGCCCATAGGGCAGGAGCCTATCTCCTGTTTCTGTAGCGTGAAGCAGCTTGATGTACAAGTACACCCCCTGGACATGACGCTAGTATGTCACAGGGACTCACCCCCAATCCAACACTTGATGCCGAGTGTCAAGCAGGGAGGCACTGGGTCCCATTTTTAGAGTCTTTGGTATGACCCGGCCGGGGATCGAACCCTGACCTCCCAGTCTCAGGGCAGACACTCTAACCACAAGGCCACTGAGCTGGTTATTCAGTATTTAGGTATTTCATATTCATTTAACTGTACCCCCACCTTCCTCTACAAACCCATTGTAACTTCAAACTCCCTTTTAACCATATTTATCGAAAATACCCGCACGCACGCACGCACGCACGCACGCACGCACGCACGCACGCACGCACGCACGCACGCACGCACACACACACACACACACACACACACATGGGCGCGGGAAGATGTTTACAGTAGGAGGTGCTGAACACTTAGTAGGGGGTGCAAAATGTGCGTACACGTGCCTCGTGCGTGCGCATTTTCATGCAGAAAAGTGGCTTTTACTTTCCCTCTCCACACGCATGAGCAAACTGACACAGGCAATTAAGCAGGATAAGGCGCCGATACTGTGATACAGCATATTTATTAGTCCATTAACAGAAATCTGTTTTGATTAAAATTATTATTATTTCCCCCCTCCTGTCCGAGGGGGGGCTGTGCCTTGGTGCTCCAGCACCCCCAGCACCCCTACTTCCCTCAGCCATGCACACACACACACACACACACACACACACACACACACACACACACACACACACACACACACACACACACACACACACACACACACACACACAGTGTATGTATTTCCTCTCCCTCCCAATTCCCCCACGCCTACCCCATGCAGGCCACACTTTGACAAGTTGCTCTAACTATAATAATGTAAGAATGAAGGCATGGTGAGTATATTCAGAGTGCATGTATGGTTCATTGACAGGTCATTCACGACACGTCGACCATCACAGCATCGTTTCTGGCTGTTGATTGGGTGGGAGGAAACCTCTACTGGTGTGACCATGAGCATGACAACATAGGTGTGTCCAAACTAAACGGGTCGCACCCAACAGTCCTGCTCAACATTGACCTGGTCGAGCCAGCGGCCATAGCTGTGGATGTACGCTACGGGTAAGAACAGGGTGGTGACATCATGAACCAAACATTGAATTTATCAACCATACTGTGAATAGGGCTGTCACGTTTACACTTTTAAGTTGACAATGAATTGTCATACAAATGATTTGCGATTAACGATTTAATTGTATTTGGCGTTGAACATTGGAACATATTTGTTATCATCAATGGTAAATCATCAGAGAGTGCCACCTTAAAATGTGGGTTCCCCCAGGGGTCTATACTAGGCCCACTCTTATTTCTTGTAGTTTTTGCAGATGATACAAATGTATTTATTTCACATACTGATTTCTCAGCTCTAATGGCAAAGGCTAATCACGATCTTGAAAATATTTCAAAATGGTTTAAATTAAACAAATTATCACTGAATATAAAAAAAAAATCGAATTTTATTATATTTACATCAAAAAATAAAAAGTATTGTAATTCTAACACCTGTCTGTCTATAGGAGATGATCCAATCACTCAGGTTACATCAACAACCTTCCTTGGTATAATTATCTATGAAAGGCTAAGCTGGACAAACTACATTAGCCATGTCTGTAAGAAAATATCAAAATCTATTGGCATTATTGGCAAATTCCGTAGTCTGGTTAATCAAAATTGTCTCCCAACTCTTTATTATAGTTTAATTTATCCATATCTTATATATTGCAATATCATTTGGGGAGCTACTTATAATACACATATTCGCAAACTGAAACTACACATGTTGCAAAAATGATTCTGTTCAGTCTGCTCATTCTGCCCCTCTTTTCAAACAACTCAATATTTTACCAATCTTTAATTTAAATACATACCAAACCTGCAACTTTATTTTTTTTATACTTTATTTTTAAGTATTGTTCCAGCCAGTTTCATTTCCATTGCCATGTAAAGACTTTTTCCAGTTCAACAGTGATCACCACTTCAATACGAGACAGGCAAATCATTTACATCTCCCAAAGTTCCGTACTTACTGGTCTGTGTCAGTTCTCCATCAGATACAGGGGGGCCCAGCTATGGAACACCTATAAAGCAATCTCATCTTATTCTACTTCATTAAATAATTTCAAACATAAGTTTAGGACACACTTAATTGACCAGATCACTTAATTACATTTCTTTGTATTATCTCTTCTTTTCCCTAATCATGTAGATAACCAAGTATTATAATCATGTTGTTGTTGTTTTTTGTTTTGTTCTTGTTTTATATACTGCAATCATGTATTCTGGATATTCTATGTTTCTTGTACAATGTTTCATTGTGTTTTACATAGGTAGAGGCCTCGTATAACCCCATTGGGCTTTTTGCCTCAGCCACTTTTCCCTTCTTATATTTGTATGTTCAGTTCACTGTATTGTTGTCTCCACCAGGCCGAAGGCATGGGGAGAGAGTATGTTTTGCACTCCGTCCGTCCGTGTGTGTGTGTGTGTGTCCTTCCATCCATCTGTTACCAGCTAATCCGTTAACCCGGTCGATGCCAAACTTTGCACACACACTCCCTGGATGCCAACGATGAACCTCTGCCCCACATTTTCCAGAACGGCCTGTTATAGCGCCACCATGAGGCAGCTTTTCACATTTTTTACCTAAAACTGCACCAATCTGCGTGAAACGTTGCATGCACACTCCCTAGAGGCCAAGGACAAACCTTTGACCTGCATTTTCCGCATCTGCCTTTTATAGCGCCACCAGGAGGCCGACTTTTGTAAAACACATTTTTTGATATTACTCCTCCAGATTCTGTCCAAAATTCTCACAAATCGTTACACAGTATCTCTATGGTCATGTGCTCAAGTCGGATCTGTCCGATATTTCATATTCCATCCTAATTGGCTATAATTGGCTTTCACAGTTTGCAAGATTGCCCCGTTTTGAACAAAAGCCTCAAATCATGAACGCAGCATGCAATTTACGTGAAATCTTTCACACATGTTCTTACTAGGCTGAGGAATATATGCCACCCTTTTCACATTGGCCTGTTATAGCGCCACCAACAGGTTGATTTTTGCAAAACACATTTTTGGAAGTCATCCAATTGCCATCAAAGGCATGTTTATATTACTCCTAAACATTTTGCCAAACATCTCACACAGTCCTATCCTCCTGGTGGAGACCTGTGCCCAGAAGGGCACTTTTTCTAGTTTTTATACTATGCTGAATAAATAAATACTAAATACTAAATATGAATCAAACTTCAATTTCAGGTTGCATTTAAGACTTTGTAATAAAAAAGTGCACGGGGCATTATGACAATAAATATACAACGTACAAATAAATTACTGACATATTTAATAATTGCATACTTTCAAAAGAAATATATTAAATACATATAAATACGTGTAATAAATACAAATACACATTTCATATTGTATTCCCACTAGGTGTGATTAGTTGTGAATAGTGACCCTGACAGTGACACAGTGTCTCCCTGACAGATACTTGTACTGGTCAGACGCAAGTAGGACCAACCCCCACATAGGGAGGATGGGGATGGACGGCACCAACATGACAGTCATCGTGAAGGAGAAGATCTCCAGGCCCTCCGGCCTGACGTTAGACTACATCAATGATCACATATACTGGACCAACGCTGGGAAATACATTGAGTTTGCCAACCTGGATGGAACCAACAGACGGACAGGTGCACACACACACACACACACACACACACACACACACACACACACACACACACACACACACACACACACACACACTTATTCACGCACGCACGCACAGTCGCACACACGCACACGCACACACATTGACATGCACAGTCTGACTCTTTTTATTTGGGGTTCTGTGTGTCTGTAGTTGTGAGTCAGGACAACAGACTCGAGTTTATTACTGTGTTTGAGGATCACATATACTGGACAGACAGCACCAGATCCATCTACAGAGCCAACAAGACTCATGGCATCGACAAAACCACAATCATCAGCAACCTGCAGGAGCGAATATTTGAAATCCACATCTACCACCCCTCTAAACAACCTAAGGGTCTGTACCACCTACTGTAACACTCTCATTATTACTCTTCATAATGTTTTATGACTTTTATTTATTGTACAACGTATATTATTGTATTATTTCATGTTTTGAAAAGTGTTACAACCCATGGTGTTCCTATTGTGATAATGCCACTATAGGCAAACTTAATTGTTGCATTATATGTGGACATGTACACCCCCCCTCCCCCCCCCACACACACACACACACACACACACACACACACACACACACACACACACACACACACACACACACACACACACACACACAACAAAGAAAATAGATAAATAAATACATATATACATGAATAAGAAAAGTAAAACAAAATAAGTAGATCATTTAATAAATTAATTTAAAAAGGCAGATGTACAATTTCACAATGCATCGCGGCGGGATGTGTTTTCATTATGAATACAGGTGGGTGTCCCTTATTATTTTTTACTTTCACACATCGGCGTGTCTATTGGTTACAACAGGTTAATAAAGCACTGTTGTAACATAATAGGTGTGTGTTCTCATATTCCTTGTGTTGCATGTTTTCTCCACTCTGCAGTGTCTGGTCATCCGTGTCAGACCAACAATGGAGGCTGCAGTCACCTGTGTCTGCTCTCACCTGGAGGAGGCTACAAGTGTTCCTGTCCTACCGACTCCTACTTGTCAGCTGACAACAAGCAGTGCATGTCCAACTGCACTGCCAGCCAGGTGATTCACCTCAGCTTCTCTTGTGTTACGCTGTCTGACCTTATAGTCGAGGAGCCGTGGCGGTGAACGTGGTTTCATCGTTCGTAAAGGTTTTTTCTCAACTGATTCTTGTAGCTTGAGGTCACCTCTTAAGAATTCAAGTGGTCGCCCAGTGATATATTCTGTGGTGAAAGGCTTGAATGAGTCTTTTGACATCAGACCTTTACGGAGACCCTGAGTGGCCATGAAAAATAAATTATCTCGTCCGAGATATTATCATGTCCGGACGAGATAATATCTCGTCCGGATGAGATAATATACAGTGGTGAGCACTCCAAAGTGTCACTGGTGGTGCCTCCCTGGCACCTCCCTGGCACCGCGTGGTACCACGTCTTTGGTGGTACCACTTTATTCCATGCTGTCACCAGGAGATGGCAGCAGAGAGCAACTAATGGTCAGACACAGGCATTTTGTGTCAGTATGAGGCAGGAATGCTTTAAATCAAGACATTTTGAGGCAGGGACAATCTATGAAATATAACACCCAGGAATTGCACATAATACAAAATAATGCAATGCTTTTATTAGCTCTTTAAAGTTATTTACATTGGTATATTGAATGGGCTATAATCTTTAAATATATTAAAATATAAACAAAGGCTGGAATCTAATAATGTAAAATCCTTGCATGAACTGCTAAAGCAGAGGATCTCAACCTGTCTGTGGACCACCAGTGGTCCCTGAGGGGCTCCAGGTGGTCCCCAGTTAAATGGATAGTTGTTATCCAAATGGACCCTTATAGATATTTAACTCTATTAAATTTACTTTATTTAACAAATAGTGGCACAGATAGTCAGGGTCTGCCTGCCTGCCTGCCTGCATGCCTGCCTGCCTGCCTGCCTGCCTTTCAATTCATCTTTTGATGAATTGAACATGGTGGACCCTCTTGTAAACAAGTGTAATGCTTAATTGGGTCGTCCACTCACAGTTAACAGTCTTTGTATTGAGTTTGTGCTTGAAATGTACTGTAATTCTGCAAACTGTTAATAAATATTTCAATCAATCAATCAATGCCTGCCTGCCTGCCTGTAAAATTACAATATTTGCCTCTGGGATGTGGAGTAGAAGTAAAAGTATTGGACATTTTGTAATACTTTAGGTATACTTTGGATGCAAGAGAATATAGAGTATTTTAATTCATATTTAATGATGTTCAGGAGTTTAATACAGATGTGAGCTAAAATGCTTCACAGTTTCCTGGCAAGACAGTTCATATTACCCCACCCCACACGGCGCATCCAACACCTTTTACCGATTAAATCAATCAACTATGAACCCTAACACAATGGTGTTTGTTTTGAATGTATCATTAGTTTTCATGTTCCATTTACTTTGAAAGAAGCAACCCAAATGCAAAAGTAAAGTAAACTGGCCCTAAACAGACCCAAAACAAAGACAAAACTTGACTGGGTACAGACTCAGTGAGCACAGTCTTGCAATTGAGAAAGGCCGTCATATGCAGCCCTATCTCCCTGGAGAAGACAGACTACACTACAGTATGCATCCAGTGCACACACAATGAAGTGGAAACTGAGTTACATTTCCTAACCGTACAGAACTCCTGGGCTGTATGTTTTGATTAATTGAATACACAGGACCTCAATGGAAACAGGCCATATTTTGGTAAATGGTAAATTGTGCTTTTATATAGCACTTTTATCCAAAGCGCTTTATATCATACTCGTGTTTGTATTCAACTGTACTTTATGTGCGTGTTTCTTGCAAACTGTTTCTTGCAAATAAAGTAGTCAATCCATCAATGAGTTACAGTTACACAATGGAATCCTCATTTATCTCTGAGAGTGTAGCCTACAGGAGTCTGGTTTCAACTTCCAGTCAAGAGTCCTAGCTATGAGACAAATGCAAGCACATGGGCAAGGTTAATTTGCATGTAGTGTTTGAAATGAAGGGGGATGGTCACTATTCTGGTCTGGTAGCCTACATAGAGAGTGCATGCTTTCGTCTACACAACACCAACCAACCAACAAGTCTAAATTGTTTTGACTGCATGTTTTCAAGTCAGTTTTAAGGGGTGTTTATTTTCTCTGTAAAACAGTTCGGGTAGGTTTTTGAGATTCATTCTTTAGATGCTAAATGAAAAATACATTACATTGTGTGGGGTTTCCTGGCAATACATTTCATAGTACCCCACCCCCCACCATGCATCCAACACAATCTGGCCTCTGTGTCCCCAAAAATGGAGCCAGGGTGAAATGTGAAATGTTACTCTTCTATGTTGAATAGAAGAGTAGTAGAGCGCTTTGGATAAAAGTTAAAGTGCTATATAAATGCAACATTTACCAATGCTTTCAATGTAACCCTCAATGAAATCAAGACATTTTGAGGCAGGGACAATCTATGAAATATAACACCCAGGAATTGCACATAATACAAAATAATGCATGGCTTTTATTAGCTCTTTAAAGTTTATTAGCTCTTTAAATATATTAAAATATAAGTTTCCTTAACCCCCACAAAACAAATGCTGGAATCTAATCATGTAAAATTATTGCATGAACTGTTAAAGCAGTGGATGTCAACCAGTTGTCTGTGGACCACCAGTGGTCCCAGGGGCTCCAGGTGGTCCCCAGCTAAATGGATAGTTATCCAAATTGACCCTTATAGGTATTTGTATATTATGTGGGTGTCCAGATGTGGATTATAGAGTATACTATATCTTTCTACCAACTTTTTGTCTTTATTTTTTTTCTTATTTTTTAGCTTAGTTACAAAACACATTTACCACTTAAACACTAGGCAATTTGAATTTGATTATGCAGTTAGGATACTTCTGGTCGACTCTAATGTGCCACTTGAAGAGGTAGCTCAAACTAGGGGGGGGGGGGGAAGAAAATGCGCATTGGATTTCACACAATGACATGCAAATGAATTAACACCTAGCTTGCCCATCTTTTCGCCCTGCTTTTAGTAGTACTGTAGTTAATACACAACTGACTGTAACAATGTTACAAAGATTTGTTTTGGGGGTTAAGGAAATTTATATTTTAATTAGACCTGTCAATGTTAAAGCGATAATAACGTCTTAACGCAAATTAATTTTAATAGCACTCATTTTTTGACGCGCAATTAATGCACGGTGAAGTTTGATAGAGCATTGAGAGACTTGCGTGCGTGCGTGCGTGCGTGCGTGCGTGCGTGCGTGCGTGTGTGTGTGAGAAAGAGAGAGAGAGAGAGAGAGAGAGAGGATCCTGGACAGTGTTTGTCATTGTTCCAATAATAATAATAAAAAACATGCATTTGCATAAAGAATTTGTCTACTCCCACGGTGATAAGATTATTAAAAACTTGAAATAGATATTTAAATCTTGAGGTTCCATTTTACACTCTCAGCAGTTTATGGGATTAATTTGCGATGGACAATCATGCAATTAATCATGATTAAATATTTTAATTGATTGGCAGCCCTAATATAAAGATTTATTTTAGGGGTTAAGGAAAATTATATTTTAATATATTTATAGGCATAAGAACATCACATTGCTTTACATTCTACAAGCTTGTCTCTGCCTCAAAATGACTTGATTTAATTATTGTTATATTTAATGTTTTATAAGCAAATCTACTCATTAGGAGACCTGAGTTAGATTCCACAAATAATACATTGTTTTTTAAGTTTTCATTTGTCTAATGCTGTTAAATGGGATATACACAGTTTTGTTTAAAGAAACAATTGCTTTTTAATTCATCCTACGGATTCTGCTTTATTTTCTATTATTTTCTTTATTTTCTATGTTTATAAAACATAAAAATAAAAGATGACTGAATAAGAACGACTGAAATGCATTCACCAATGAATCTAGTAAAAAATCATGGACTCACATGTGCCACACTGTGGCTGATTTGCCACACTACACCATTGACACCTTTAAATTAAGTGTGAATCGTGGTACCAGCAAAGGTTCACAATTCACAATCAGAACTGCAGCCTGCAGCCGCCGTAGTCTGAAAACCCACCTCTTCAGACTCCACCATGGCCCGTAGCACTAGCCCCTTAGATAGCACTTTATGTAGACTTAGATAGTATTTTAAATATAGCACTTTATGTAGACTTAGATAGTATTTTAAACAGACTTATAGCATGTTAGTAGACAGCACTAGAATTGTATTTTATGTAGTCATAGCACTTTATAGTACACATGTATAATATATAATATAGTATAGTATGTATAGTTTACATAGATACTCCACTGTTACGTTCTTATCTTATGCATGTTTCATGATAACTAGGCTACTTTTTATATATGTGATGTATGCCATGCTTTTTGTTATTGCTTAATGTAAACCGCTCTGGATTAAGATTAATTGTATGCGCTCCTGCATCTTTCTTGAGTACATCCACTGAACATTTGAACATGGGCATTGACAATGCAATCCTGGAGAGTTGGGTTGCCTATAGGCAATATAATAATAATAATAAAAAGACAAAACCACGTTCAGCCAAAAATCACCCTTTAGCTCCCGGACGATTATGTATTTGATACATTACTGATTATCGACCTAAACCTCTGTCTCCCCCTTCAGTTTGTTTGTCAGAAAGACACGTGCATTCCATTGTCGTGGAGATGTGACTGTGAGGACGAACACGCTGACTGCCGTGAGTAGAGACTGAACCATTACCTCAGTAGTCATGCTTTATTATCACTGTTTACACTGATTACAATTAATCCTTGTATTCTAGAAATCACTGATAAATCACAATAATGCATTTGAAGCAAATATCAATGATAACAACATAAATGATGTTATAATGACTCTTGAATGAAGTTGTATAATGGTAAATGGTGCAACTGCATTTATATGGTGCCTTTATTGTGCCTTTTAAGTGCATAACTCATTTAACTGCTATAGAATTGATTCAGTCTGTAGTCCCTTCCCTGTCAAAGTCTCCAAGCCGGATATCTTATTTTGAAGATCCCCAAATTCACCCCAGTGAACTGGAAGCAAAAACATGAACCTCTTATCCGGAATCGTAATTGACTTATTATGTTTCTCCTCAGCTCTCCAATTTAAACCAACTCACAACTCAACAGGTGAACAAAATTGAAAGTGATTTGTGTATTGTATTATCCAAGATATTGTGATGAATGCAATACATTTTTATTGCTTATTACTCTCTCTCTGTACAGAGTCCGAAGATGTCAGGTTGGTGGGAGGAACCAGTAACTGTACTGGCATACTGGAGATGAAATACCAGGGAGAGTGGAGACCAGTGTTGGCTTGGTTTGACTGGAACAGGATGTCATCATCTGTAGTGTGTAGACAGTTGGATTGTGGATCTGCTCTTTCAACAGAATTTACTTCTAGTTCTACACGTCAACCAGGATGGGTGATTCCATCTTCCTGTGTTGGCTCTGAGACTTCACTGATGGAGTGTGGACCAGTAAAGGCGTATCATTCCACTGTTACACTGAAGCTCAACTGTTCAGGTAAAAATAATATACAGTATATGCATCAACAATGTAAAAGTTGTCTTATCATCAACATGCTATTTAAAATATGCCATTCCTCTTCATGTGAAGTCCACAATTACATCATACAAAGCAATTTACGTGTGATCGGAATATGCAGAGTAAGCATGAACTGTAGTCAATAAAAGGTAAATATTCACACACATGCAGAAAGAAATGTAGTGGCAACAGTGAAAAACATACTAGGAAGCCCAAAACGTCCCTTATCCTTGTATAAGTTAGTGACAAATAACCTTCATTCTTGATTCTAAGATACCAGGTAAACAATTAACCTGCATCTGTCTAAATGACTCTATGTAAATATCATTCTGTACATTTGAAACTATAGGAAACCAGGTAACCAATGAACATAGCCTCTGTTGAAACTATGCTATCTAAATAACATTATGTATTTTTCAAAACTCAAGGTTCACAAAGTGCTGTACAGGAAAAATAAAAACCAAATAGGCAAATACACTATAGCTAAAACACAGAAAAACAACAGCAAAGGGGGGCACGGTGGCACAGTCGGTAGTGCTGTCGCCTCACAGCTAGAAGGTCCTGGGTTCGATTCCTGCTGGGCACGATGTGGGTGCTGGCGGCGTGTTCTCTCCTCCACGTCATCAGTGCCCATACCCGAGGTGGGGTTGGCGAAAGGGCCTTTCTCTGTGGAGTTTGCATGTTCACCCCGTGTCCCAACATGCAGTAATCCTGGTCACTAAACTGCCTCCCCCTGGCCAGCTGGGGCGCCTGATGGAGGGGAAAGGAACTGGTTGGAATAACGTGTTCCTTCCACACGCTACGTCCAACCAGGGAAACTCCCCCTGTCAGGTGTAAAGGAGCAACTTGGACACTCATGCATGAAGGAAGCATGAGTTGGTGGAGGGTGTGTAGAGCCCAGGATCACATTAGATAATTGACGCAGGGGTGAAAAATTGGTTACAAAATCGTGGGATAAAAAATGTATTAAAAAAAACCAACAACAGCAAGAACACAGTACAGAACAGTGAAACAACTGAGACATATCACTGAAAAGTACAAGACGCAGCAGCATCGTCAGACAGTGAAACAAAACATAACAGTTTTAGTGACAGAACATGTGCCATATATAATAATTTTGGCACATGTCGGGTAACGGACCAATTTTCATTGGTCACGACTCGAGTAATAACACTGCACTTGTTTGTAATGCCCATTAATATGCTTTGTCCCGTCGAAATAAACAAATAAAGTAATGTAAGTAATACGGGAAAGAAACCAAGCTGAATGCAATATAAAACTAAAAATCTCGTTTTTGGCGGCGTGGACAAACTGGCCAAAACTCATTTTGGCAGCCAAATATGTTTAGAGTTCGATGTTTGTTTAAAGATGTGAGGCGCCCCTCACTTCACACAAGTGTGATTTAAAAAAAATACAATAATGAATAATTGTGGGCTCACTACTCGAGCCCACAATTATAATTTTTGTGTTAATTATTATTGAAATTATAAAGATATAATGCACAAGATCGGACATCTTCTAAATAATGTCTTGATCAACTCTCTCTCTCCCCCATCTCCCTTTCTCTACCACTCCCCCACACCCCAACCACCCACCCCCCGCTCTCTCTCTCTCTCTCTCTCTCTCTCTCTCTCTCTCTCTCTCTCTCTCTCTCTCTTTCTCTCTCTCTCTCTCTCTCTCTCTCTCTCTCTCTCTCCAGAGTCTGTGAGGTTGGTGGATGGACCTAGTGTGTGTTCAGGCAGAGTGGAGGTGAAGTCTAATGAGTCATGGGTCTCAGTGTGTGAAGGTGACTTTGACCAACATGATGCAAAGGTGCTTTGTAGGGAGCTTGGTTGCGGAGCTCCTTCAGTCCTCCTCCAGGGGGCGCTCTATGGAGAAGTGAACACTCCAATGTGGGCCAAAGAGTTCCAGTGTGAAGGCACTGAGTCTGTTCTTCTGGACTGTGGAACCTCAAACTCAACTAATAACACCTGTTCGCCTGACAAGACGGTTGGACTCACCTGCTCAGGTAAAAACAAGCTACACTCTGGAATTGTTTTTGTTATACTGAGTAATATTACTGTTTAAATGTTTACTCACTTTTCTCTTTACAGTGGTTGATGATGTCAGGTTGGTGGGAGGAAGCAGTGACTGTTCTGGTATACTGGAAATAAAACACCAGGGAGAGTGGAGATCAGTGGACAGTGGGTTTCACTGGAACCTGAAGTCCTCATCTGTAGTATGTAGACACCTTGGCTGTGGCTCTGCCGTTTCAACAGAAAGGAGTTCTGGTTTCACACAACAACCTGTATGGAGGATTACACCTTACTGTGTTGGGTCTGAGTCTTCACTGAGCGACTGTGTCATAATGGAGAATCATGTCACACGGAAAGGTTTATTTACAGGCAAACCCACTGTGAACTGTTCAGGTAACACAATGACAGCAGTCCTTACAGTCTCTCATTTCATCTGTGTGCGTGTATGTATGTGTGCGTGTGCATGTGTGTTTATGCGTGTGTCCATGCCTATGTGTGTAGGGACTAGTAAAGTCTCATGATGATGATGATGATTAGTTATTTGTGTTTTGATTTATTGATTATATATTTCCATATACTTCATTTTAGAATGGGTACACTGTTATCTGTTTAGGGTTTCAGTAAAACAATGTTTTACTGAAACAATCTTTCACAATCTTTCCTCTGATGTGATTAGATTCAATTTGCATCCATAATGCATTCATACATTCTCTTGTAGATCACTAACATCATTTTATAATCTCTCTCTCTCTCTCTCTCTCTCTCTCTCTCTCTCTCTCTCTCTCTCTCTCTCTCTCTCTCTCTCCAGAGTCTGTGAGGTTGGTGAATGGTCCTACTTTGTGTTCAGGCAGAGTGGAGGTGAAGTCTAATGAGTCGTGGGCCTCAGTGTGTGAAGGTGACTTTGACCAGCAGGATGCAGAGGTGGTCTGTAGAGAGCTTGGATGTGGAGCTGCTTCGGCCCTCAAGGGGGCGCTCTATGGAGAAGTCAAGGCTCCAATGTGGGCCAAAGAGTTCCAGTGTGAAGGCAAGGAGTCTGTTCTCCTGGACTGTAGAGCCTCAAACACATCCAGAAACACCTGCTCATCGGACAAGTCAGTTGAACTAACCTGCTCAGGTAAAAGACACCTTTTAATTTGGATAATCGTTTTATAATGAGAGTAATAACATGTTTTTTCCTTCTTTTCCTTGAGCGGTGCTGACCGCTCCAACAAGTGACTTTGTGTGATGTTAATTCCCAGCTAATTCCCATTCAAGTCAATGCTAAATAAATTGCTATGATGTCATGTACTTGATAGTGGGTGCAGCAAATCAACTCATCAACTGCACCGCTCACTTCACACTGGGGTGTGATTTCATTTTTGAGGGGCGCTAGCCCATGCTATTTGTGGGTCTGTGTGAACACTAACATTGGCTGATGATTGGATAAAAGTTAGGGCAGAAAAGTGAAGACGCCAAAAGTGATTGGCCAGAATGACATTTGTGATGATTTGATTGACTGAGCACAGAATGTGATGTGTGATGATGCATGATGATAAGAGCGCCCTTTTGTGTGAAGTGATGACGCCCCAAGTGATTAGCCCTGAGGACTTGAGGATAAAAAGTGAGGTCAGAAAAGTTAAGGTGTAAATTGTGAATGGCCAGAATGAGATGATGTATGATGAAGAGTGCCTCTCACTTCACATGGTTGTGATTTTTATTTATTCATGTATTTATGTATGTATTTCGTTTACTCTCTTGTCTCTACAGAGTCTGATGATGTCAGGTTGGTGAGAGGAACCAGTAACTGTGCTGGTATACTGGAGATGAAACACCAGGGAGAGTGGAGACCAGTGGACGGTTGGTCTGACTGGAACCTGCAGTCCTCATCTGTAGTGTGTCGACACCTTGGCTGTGGCTCTGCCGTTTCAACAGAGAGGAGTTCTGGTGTTACACATCAACCTGCATGGAGGATTACACCTTACTGTGTTGGGTCTGAGTCTTCTCTGAGTGACTGTGGAAAAAAGATGTCTTCCACTTCCTTGTACGTACTGGAGGTGAACTGTTCAGGTAACAAACTACTTCAACTACAGTAATGTCTGACAAAACCACAGGAAACACTGGCCCTGATCAATTAGAGCCATTACTTGCTGTTTGTGAAAAGAACACGTGTGGAATGTTCTGATGGGGCATTATGCCTATTATGCTATGTAACATTCATCTTGCACATAATGTCTCTGGTCTTGTTATTGCTTTAATTGTTCTTGTTTTATTATGCCTTTTTCGTCAGTTACTTGAAATGTCTCTCTCTCTCTCTCTCTCTCTCTCTCTCTCTCTCCCTCTCCCCAGAGTCTGTGAGGTTGGTGAATGGGACTACTTTGTGTTCTGGCAGAGTGGAGGTGAAGTCTAATGAGTCCTGGGTCTCAGTGTGTGAAGGTAACTTTGACCAGCAGGATGCAGAGGTGGTCTGTAGGGATCTTGGCTGTGAGGCTCCTTCAGTCTTCCTGGGGGCGCTCTATGGAGAAGCCAATGTTTCAATGTGGACCAAAGAGTTCCAGTGTAAAGGCAACGAGTCTGTTCTCCTGGACTGTGGAACGTCAAACTCAACTAGAAACACAAGCTCACCTTACAAGTCTGTTGGACTCACCTGCTCAGGTAAAATACAAGCTAAACCTTTGGTTTGGAACTTTGGATTATTATTTCATGAATAAATAAATATGAATCTTTACTGTTTACTCTCTGGTCTCTGTACAGAGTCTGACGATGTCAGGTTGGTGAGGGGAACCAGTAAGTGTATTGGGATACTGGAGATGAAACACCAGGGAGAGTGGAGACCAGTGGATGGTCGGTCTGACTGGAACCTGAAGTCATCAACTGTAGTGTGTCGACAGCTGGAGTGTGGCTCTGCTGTATCAAGAGAAAGGACTTCTGCTTCTACACATGAACCTGTATGGTGGATTTCAGCTTCCTGTGTTGGGTCTGAGTCTTCACTGAGGGAGTGTGGAACAAAGCGGTCTGGCAATTCCACTGCCAGACTGGAGATTATCTGTTCAGGTAAAACAATGACTTCAACAATGTTCCATTTACATTATGTAATTTATCTGTCCGTACTTAGTACTACTGTACTACTACTGTATTACCAATTTCAGCAAATCACCTCTGTCTTGTTCCAGATCTGCTGTTTAAGCCAATCATCACCTTTGTACGCTCCCTTTCTGAAAGCCAGCAGCAGGGGCTACATGTGATCAGCTGCTCCATCCAGCCAGCTGTCAATCACTCTGCATCAAACACAACACACAACATAATTGCATCCAACACAACATCACTGGATACAACACAAGACACAACATCTCTGGATACAACACAAGACACAACATCTCTGGATACAACACAAGACACAACATCTTTGGATACAACACAACATACACCACTGGATACAACACAACATACACCACTGGATACAACACAACATACACCACTGGATACAACACAACACACACCACTGGATACAACACAACACACATCACTGGATACAACACAACACACACCACTGGATACAACACAACACACAACATCTCTGGATACAACACAACACACAACACCACTGTATTCAACACAACGCACATCTCTGGATCCATCACAACACACAACATCTCTGGATACAGCACAACACACAACATCAGTGCGTACCTTAGTACACTCCATTTCTGAAAGACAGCAGCAGGGGCTGCAGGTGATGGAGGGTTCCAGCTTCAGCATCAGATGCTCCATCCGGCCACAATACCCAGGAGGCTTCTTCCACCTTACCTTCACTGGATCCAACACCACGCGCAACTACACCCAGCCAGCTGACAATCGCTCTGTATCCAACACAACACACAACTACACCCAGCCAGCTGACAACCATTCTGTATCCAACACAACACACAACGTCACTGCATCCAACACAACATCACTGGATACAACACAACACACAACGCCACTGTATTCAACACAACACACAACATCTCTGGATACAACACAACACACAACATATCTGGATACAACACAACACACAACACCACTAGACACAACACAACACTCAGCATCTCTGGATACAACACAGCACACAACATCTGTGGATACAACACAACACACAACATATCTGGATACAACACAGCACATAACACCTCTGGATACAACACAACACACAACATCTCTGGATACAACACCACACACAACATCACTGAATGCAACACACAACATCGCCGGATGCAGCGAAACTCAGAACCATACCCAGACAGCTGTCGATCACTCTGCCACATTCCTGTTTCCTCCAGCAAACCACACCCACCAGGGAAGTTATAGCTGCGTTTATCACATCCACGTTTTCTCTCACAACTTCTCCTCTAAGAGCGAGGTCCTCTCTATCACTGTCAGAGGTAACATGAAATGTGGTCTTTTCAAGTCACAATTTGAAACTCAATCAAGCAAACTTTGAGCTGTTCTTTTGCATGATGCTTGATGTTCTAACATATTTAACATATTTCCCTCACAGCTTCTCATCTGACATCTAACATTCTCAAATGTACAGTCATGCTGCTGCTCTTGATCGTGATAATTGCTGTGCTCTATCGTCTCTGGAAGGTAATTTTACTTCTTTATTCAACATAACACTGCAATGTACTATGTCAGACATTTTTTATTTAAGAGAGCCGGTTAATTAAAGCCGGGCACTGCTGTGTTTCTCCAGGTCATCAGAAGGTGTCGTGCGGGAGCGCAGGACATTGGCGTGGTTTATTATAATGTAAGACGGGAGAGCGTTGAGATAGTTTATTATAACGAATTTGCTCGTTCCGATGTTGAAGCCGGACCGAGTGAAGAGACAGAATACCACCAGTATGATGATGTGGGTGTACGAGGAGGTGCTGAAGCTGCACCCAGTGAGGAGACAGAATACCACCAGTATGATGATGTGGGTGTACGAGGAGGTGCTGAAGCTGCACCCAGTGAGGAGACAGAATACCACCAGTATGATGATGTGGGTGTACGAGGAGGTGCTGAAGCTGCACCCAGTGAGGAGACAGAATACCACCAGTATGATGATGTGGGTGTACGAGGAGGTGCTGAAGCTGCACCCAGTGAGGAGACAGAATACCACCAGTATGATGATGTGGGTGTACGAGGAGGTGCTGAAGCTGCACCCAGTGAGGAGACAGAATACCACCAGTATGATGATGTGGGTGTACGAGGAGGTGCTGAAGCTGCACCCAGTGAGGAGACAGAATACCACCAGTATGATGATGTGGGTGTACGAGGAGGTGCTGAAGCTGCACCCAGTGAAGAGACAGAATACCATCAATATGATGATGTGGGTGTACGAGGAGGTGCTGAAGCTGCACCCAGTGAGGAGACAGAATACCACCAGTATGATGATGTGGGTGTACGAGGAGGTGCTGAAGCTGCACCCAGTGAGGAGACAGAATACCACCAGTATGATGATGTGGGTGTACGAGGAGGTGCTGAAGCTGCACCCAGTGAAGAGACAGAATACCATCAATATGATGATGTGGATTAGGTAATTATGGTAATTTTTCAGGAATAGAAAGCCTGCAGTTTCTATTAGCTTGTGTTCTCCATCAATTATGTCACTGGAAGATAGGTTTCTGAACTGCCCACAGCCCTCCTATGAGACACAGACCAACTAGAAACAAATGGACCCCCTCCCTCAAAATAATTATGCAGATCACTTGCATCTTTTAAAACAGGCCTGAAAATCCACCTTTCAGCAGGCCTAAGGGAGAGGAAATGATCACTTCACAGGTGATCACCCCCTTCCTTTTTCTTCCACTCTGTACATAATTGTTTTATTTTTATTAATTCTTCTGATGATGATTTCCATGTCATGTCAATGAATTGATTGCTTAGGGCCTAGATCTAAACAAAACCGCAAGGCTTTTTTTTTTTTTGTCTAGGTCTATATCTTGTGCCACCCCTTAACCCTTATCCCTAAACTAATTTGCCATTCTTTGCTATTTTAAAAAACCTTTTAAAATAGTTCAAATTGCCGATCTACATTGTGAGCTTGTAGATCGGTAATTTGAACTATTTTAAAATATTTTTCAAAATAGTAAAAAATGGCAAATACGTTTAGGGATAAGGGATAAGGGTGGCGCAAGATGGATGGCCCCCTAGTCTTTACGTGAAAATCTCAAAAGCAGTTCCACCCACCTGACCACACGGCCAATCAGCTGCCATGTTTTCTAAAGCACAGCATGGACCTGAATGCCTCTTAATGAACTGCAAAGTTCACTGTTGACTTGTCACCTGACAGCAGTGTTGAACGCTGTACTCAGTGTACTGTATGATTGAATTACATGTTATCAATGAAATAATGCTGTACTGTATGATTTATGTTATCAATGAAAGAAAAACCTGCAAGACAAGTTCCAATGAAGCAACGTTTGGGTCATGTGTAGGCCTTCCTCAGGTAGAGGTTGATAAAAAGATTCAACTTTTTCAGACACAGACACAAGACACAATAATGCATAATGAACGGGTAACAGACAAAACCTTTCTCTTGACCGTGCAAGCGGTAATGTGTAGGCATTTCTTTTATTGTTATTATTATTATTTATAATGTTTTGTGTTGCTCACTGCTTTTTGCCTATGCACCTGCATTTTGTTACATGTCTATGTAGGTGTGCGGACATTTTTATGCAATTATGCTTCATGTTAAAATTTAAAATGTTTTTTTTTTTTTTTTTTACATGTTTGATAGGTATGTGAAAGTTTTGAACTATTATGTAAAATTTTAAATTCAATAAAGTTGAAACTTGAGTAAAAGTGTTCCATCTCGTAACTGTGTTGTGTGTGTAGTACAAGAAGTTGTCACCGGTTACCTCTACTACTCCCTATATGGGGATACAGAATCCAGATGTAGTGGACTACAGCTCCTTCTAAAAAAATGTACTATAGTGCAAAAGTACATTTTCTTCCGTAACATAATTCAAACAACGAAACTGTGAAAGTTTCAGTGAAATGTTTTAAACTTTTTTTGTTTTAATCTTGATGAATATGACATACAGTGAACTCATGAAAGTAAAAGTAAATCAAAAAATATTAGAATATTACATGAGACCACTAAAGAAAAGATTATTATTTTTTTTAATCCAGAATTGTCGACCATCTGAAAAGTATATTGATTGCTAACCTAAAAACAACATACACACAAACAAACAAACAAACAAACACGAGGGGGCATCCCGACCCACAGGTTGAGAACCTGTGGGTCGGGAATCGGGATTAAAAAGGCTGACGTGCTGTTCTGTCCGGGTCTGTTAAGGCAGTGGTTCTCAAAGTTTTTATTTATTTAAGTGCACATGCCAGTAGGCCATGAGTAAAGGAGGGAGTTACAATAGCCTAGTCAAGTTTTGATAAAATACTTTTTACAGCCTGCCGTTGTTTTGTTTTTTGGGGGGAAATGGGCACTTTGAGCAAGCTAGAGAGGCAAAAGGGCAGCCTGGGCCCACATGCTCACGTGCATGAGACAGACAGACAGACAGACAGACAGACAGACAGACACGCACACAGGCAGGCAGGCACGCGCTCACACACGCACACACACACACACACACACACACACACACACACACACACACACACACACGCACGCACACACACCTCTAGGGGCTGCAGTTATAAGCTTTGCCATTGGCCCAAAATCCCCGCGACGGCAAAAGACTAACCAATCACGAAGTCTCTCGTTCGGAATCGGATTGGTTACAACGGTCTGTCAATCATTGCTACCAAGTTTGCTAAATTGCTAGTGCTACATGGTGCTACACCAATTCAGCTGATTGTGAAATTCAAAACACGTACAGAGGATTAGGAAGACGTAATTGATTTGCGCTGCACAGAGAGAGAAAGAAGAAAACAAAGAGAGAGAGAGAGAGAGAGAGAGAGAGAGAGAGAGAGAGAGAGATGGCAGGCGAGTGGATAAGCCCCTCACTGCAGACCGTGGACGAGTGGGAGAAAAACTCTATGGTAAAAAAGCGTCCTATTCCACCTTTGCCCACAACTGCATACACTGCAAAGTGGGCGAAGAAAAGGAAAACAGAGGAGGAAAAGAAGTTGACCAAGAAGGAATCAAGGGCTCGTGAGAAGACCAGAGTATTCCTCGGTGATGCATTTGTTCATTGGAGGGAACTTCGTGAGGTCAAAGGGCTCAGAACAGATGAAGAACTTGCTGTATTGCTTCTGGACAGGTATCAATTCTCTTGGTCTATTTCTGTATTTTTGTAGGAAGTTATCCCGAACTGTGCACCATAACTTGTTATTAATTTTGTGTATTAGTACTAAGTAGTCCACTGCACTGAACGTTACTATGAACCTGCATCGCATCTGTCACGCCTCCGAGACACTCCATATATGGCCACAGAATTCATTCCATATGTTGATCTGACCTCATCAAACCCTGGGCCTGTACACTCAAAGGATACCGGAGAAGGTCTTTGTCTTCGACTATGCATGCACATGCATGGTACATATAGCACCACAAAGGCCCTAAAACAAGGCTCCAGGCATCCCAAAACAAACTTATACCAGCCTTACTTACTTTCTAGTTTGTTATCAGATTCTACCGAGTTCATAGCTCTGAAGTCATAATCATGTGAACCATGGCTAGCGAGTTCAGAGCTGAGGGCTTTTCAACCTGCAATTTGTCCACGTGACTATGGTCACATAGCTTATACTGTATATGCTGCTGGGCTGGGAAAATGAATGGCCCACAAATGATGTTGCAATAATATGTGTGTTTATATTGTAGCTACATGAATGACAAGGATTCGTCGACATCTACACCCACCGCACCTCTTGTGTCCAGCATCTATGCTGGGTCTCATTCCGACCGGTGAGTGTACATGAGTGTGCATGTTTATATGCAACTGGAACCACATGACGCGTTGTCGTGGTTCTCCATTCACTATCGCTGTTATTTTCTCTGATGCCTGTGCCTACTGATGTGGGATGTCATTCAATCCAGGGCATGTAATACTTATGTATTCAGTAACTGGCTTCACTAACTTAGTGGAGCCTGTAAAAATGTTTCATGTCACTGTAATGTATGATATGTCTGTCTGTCTGTCTGTGTCTCTCAATGTTTTGGGGTCATTTTAAGTTTTTAATATCTTTTAAAAAAAAAGTTGATTCAGTATTTAGAATAGATATTTGGTATTCATTTAATCAGACACAGCTGCTTCCTATATAAACCCATTGTAACTTCAAACTCCAATTTAAACTCTCTCTGTTTTACATTCAACCTTCACATCAAAGTCCTGATTCTATTCCTTCATTCCAGACCAGTGTGTGTTTGTGGAGTCCACCTGCAGGTGAACACGAGTTCTCCAGCACCAACCAGCACCATTTCTATTAAACAGGAACCTCAAGAAGTTGAAGTAAAAGAAGAACAACTCGTATGACCACGAGTAAGTTTCTTTCTTTCTTTCTTTCTTTCTTTCTTTCTTTCTTTCTTTCTTTCTTTCTTTCTTTCTTTCTTTCTTTCTTTCTTTCTCGTTGTGTTTTAGGGATATCCTCTTATCAATGATGATCATTGGGGGAAATCTTACAATAATGATCATATCATATGTATCATTGAAACATCACTCAAAATGTTTATATGAAATCAAAATAAAGTGTATGTACAGTTACTACAGTATAACACTTTGATTATGTTGGCTATGATGAGGCCATGAAGCAACAACTGAATGATCTAATTTGGAAATCCAATATCTGCTTTGTTATAAACCGTTTTGTGGGAAGACATTTTTTAGAATGCAATTTCATTCTCCACAGATTAAAGGCGAACAGAAGAGGATGGAGCCCAAAGAAATGGAGGCTGCAGGGTCATCGTTGACATAGCAGTGAAAAGAAATGATGATGATGATGAAGACAGCAATACAGAGTCAGCCTGTCCTCAGATACTGAGGACAGTAGTGATGACTGTGAGAGTGTACACATTTATAGTGATGAATCTGATGATGATGGCGCACTATTCTGTGGAGCACTGGCACCACCGACGAGTCACCTTGTCAACAATGGTCTCATGAAAACACAAACTACATAACACCTGTAGCAAAAACAATCAGTCTATCAACTGATAAGGAGTACGGGTGCTGATGCTGTACCTCATCCCTCAGAGATCCAAACTCGCAAGCATTTTCAAATGCATTTCAACCACCCGTTCATGAATCGGCAAGTTATGTGGCGAAGTTGTACACTTTACAGATGGAACGGCACTGATGCAGTTAAACCATTTAGGGCTGTAATATTCACCTCTTCAGAATCTATCTCGCCCCCTAGCACTCCCTGTCCTTGTGTCACTTTTTGTTGCCTGTATTTTAGATAGATGCTACTAGTTGTACATTGGTTACTTGTTCACATGATGTTATTTAAATAGACATATGATTACAATGCTAGGAATGCAAGTTCGGTAGCATGTTTAGACAGATGTTGGGTTTGATCTGTACCTGGCATCCTGGTTACACTGTACCACTTCATTATTTTTCTTTGCACTCTACTCCCTGTATTGCATATCAGTTTAACCACTTTAACCCTATTCATACTTTGGTTATTCGAAAATAAATACATTTGGGAAAAAGCAACACATCTTTACACAAGAATTCTCTTCTGGGGGTCCCTGGCAAAACATATTTTCGGATGGGGGTGCACAGCCAAATACACATCAATTTGGGCCGTGTGTGTGTGTGTGTGTATATATTGGTTAGTATATGCAGGTTGGACACAGTAAAGGTAGAATTATACGTGACTAACTTGGCATTGACAATACAAGTATGAGTCGTTTGGTTTTTCTATCAATTCACACATTTTGTGCAAATCGTACAATAGTGCTAAATGATGCAGAACCTATACAGACCTAATGCACTTTAATCCATATTTCTCAATTCTCAGTGACAGACACTGTTGAAAAGTGAACATGTCTCATGTATGCTTTTAATGTTGCAGATATATGATTTTACCACTAGGTGTCGTATAGTACTTGTGACTTTCAGTGCCTCACTGTATTCTGTTTTATATATGTTAGTGTTTTGTTGTTTATATATTGTTTAAATGTCTGAAGAGACCTTTTGACAATAAATAAAATATTGGCTACTTATGTTTCAATGTGCCTTATTATGTTTTTTTTTTAAATATGCACCCACAGTGGATATTAATAAAATAATTGTTTTTATTTATTTGTGTGTAACTCTCATAGTCTAATGTTTTAAATGCTGGTCCATTTAAAAATGAAATTTTTTGTGTGGCTATCATTTTATTTCACTTGCTTTTAACCCCAATAAGCCCCTTGTTTAAATGTATTCACATTCACAAAAAGCTCGCAAAGCCTAGGCAGCTAGGGATCGTTATGGGTTATGGCTGTCTGTAATTCAGTCAAAATGTAATAATAAGGATAATTTGGTTCCATTTGTAGCCTTCACTCTTGTTCACGTTTGCGAACCACTGGGTTTATGAAAATCAATATGTTTCATATATATCCAACATTCCTTTTTTATATAATTCTCAAACAAAAACATCAACACAGTCAAGCCGCTGACCACGTGGTCCCCCCCCCCCAGCCAAAAATATCATCCAATCGGATATTTAGTCGGACCGACGGACCAATGATAAAACAGCAGTGGGTTTGGTTTCCAGGGAGCTTTCTGTGCGGTGGCGGACGGTCGGTGTGTGACTAATGCTGTCATATGACTGCGTGACACCAATGGAGACAGTTACAAGGAACAACGTTAGTTAGCTCTTCTTGGGATTATTTCCTTCGAGAAGAGGAGGACGACGGAGGAGGTGACTTTCTGTACCGAATTTGGTACAAAAAAAGAAGGGAAAAAAATGCCTCCGACTCTTTTCCAGAAACTTTTCAATAAAAGAAACGCCTTCTCGCCGCCGCCGAGATGTAGCAGAGAGGACCCTGCGTTCAGGTACGTGTGTCTGTCTGTGTGTGCGCGCGCGCGCGCTGTGTGTGTGTGTGTGTGTGTGTGTGTGTGTTTTATCTCTGATGCTCATCATGGTGGCTGGCTGCTGATGGCAGTATATTCTCCACAGTATTTTCATATTTTTCCATATTTCTCACACACACTGCGGGAGAGAACTGCGTTTGTTTTGGGTTTCGCTGGAGTTGTTTAGCATGCTAATGTGGCTAACAGACAGAGACACACACACACACACACACACACACACAGCTAGCAGAAAGCTGCACACGCTGTCCCTTTGTGGAACTCCCAGCCAGCCTCGTGACCCCTTTTCGTGTCTATTCTTGATAATGTTAGATGTATGATAATACTGTATTTTACTGTAATATATACTGTAGATTATATATAATGGTATAATATATAACACTTCACTAATGGTATGTACAGTAATGTAATTAACTGCGTGGATGGCTCGTAAACAAAGAGGATGATCGCGCATGTTAACGTTACAGTCGTTACTCCTGGCTGGGATTGCAGTACACTAATAAGCATTATTTATTGTTGATTATTATTATTCGTGTACAGTACACGAATAATAACAAACAACAACAATAAATAATGGTTATTATTATTG